>NC_141786.1:2738283-3038283 GCF_054643075.1 Acanthaster planci | reverse complement strand
CATTCTGCATTGCCTATTAAGTCATAAAGCTATAGTTTATTATACACATCCGTGACACGACCAAGGGTAATGAAAAAAACAGCCACGAATCCAGTCAGACGAGGCGAGCGTAGCCGAAATTCAACCTCGTCCCAGAGGGTTACTTTATTTTCAACTTCGTTTCCAATAATATACGGTAGCCCCTGGCATTCCCTGAACTTGTGTTATTCATTCTAACGTGTAACCTTTTTCGCAGAATATTTCGCTGTGACTTTTTACGTTTCTCCATTTCCCGTTCTTATGATATCAATAAGGGAAGGACAGTATTACTGGGACAGTTTTAAACAGGCTAGTCCGTTTACAACAAGAAGGGCTGGACCACGATAATGAACAAAGCCGAAGACGAGGTCCATTGTGGCGGCCGTCGTTCCACAACCCTCATTTTGTTCCCCGCGTTGACAAAAAATATGTACATGTATAGATCAGAGAATGAAAAACATCAGGGGTACGAGACAACGGGACTTCTAGCCTTTAACTCCAGTCGTTTTCCAAACTGCTTCTACCTATCGCCGCTTCTTCGACATAATTGCACGACTGATAAATCAAGCGGCCAGATGACGCTGTGATTTGTTCTCTGGCAGAAACCGCTTCAAGTACCGTCTAGAAAAGATTTGGGTCGGGAGTCATTCAGGCCGAGGTTCTTGCGGACGATTCAAGATAAGAATTGTCTCGCTAATCCAATTGTGGGCCTGTTTTCCGTCTCAGAGAAATGTGTTTTTCCTTCTTCCCTTTTATGGCGCTACTTCCCTCTTTGCGTTCTCAAGGCTGTGAGATTATAAAAAATATGAAAACAGTTATTCAGTACGTAGAGACAGGAGAACAAAGGGCTGTTAAATTTCCTCTCAGCAAATTGAGCAAGCCTTTCGTTCCGGCAGAATGCGAGCTGGAAAAAGGGACGTACGCGCTGAACGGTCAAGATATGGGACGGAGGGGTACCCCCTTACCTGTCCAATAGCTACACACATTCTCGGCTATTGTTACCTAACACATCTCCCCTAGGAGTCTGTAAAGAATTCCTGAGATTCCAATCAAACAATGACCAACACAAAGGCAGGGGGGGTTCTCTCCATCCTATATCTTGCTTCAAATGACCTGCCAATAGGACTACTTCGGCAACTATAAATAGAAGCCATCGCTGCGGTGGCACAACGCCCATGGGCAGGTGATCCTAGCGTTCCATTTCTCGTCGGCCAAATTGGTATCCTAATTAGGTTTATAGGTGCACGCATGACCCTGGTGCCACCACAGTAATGGCGCCCTCGTGGATTGTCTGTAGTACCGGGTACTCGTTGACGTCAGTGACGCCTGCAGAGCGAACGAGCATGAACATTAGCCTAAGAGGAAAATTGTAGGAGAACTGCTCGTGTTCCTGTAACATAAAGGAGATTTACGACCTCTTTCCTTTGGGGGGGCACATTTATCCACGGAAAGCAGGGACCAATATCTGACAAACTTAATAAAAAAAAAACAACATAAAAGCCTACGATAACTGCGCAACCAAATATCAACAATCAACTAACACAGTGGCTCCGCAATACCTTCCACCTCTCCTACTATCCTTCCTATAAGCCTTTTCCAGTCGGTTGTGGGAACGTTGCCTTGAAAATCTGATTAATAGTAATTTGACGGTAATATTATTTGATGGTAATGTTATTTCTGTAAACAGCGTACGTCAATGGACAGGTGTTTACGATTGCTTTTACACGTTGCAAGAATTCAGTTACTTCTGGTTATTGGCTACCCTGGCAACTAAAAGTAGCAAGCCACTATGGGGTGCGTAGCACCGCGCTCATGCGCAGGTGGCCTATACGCACCCGCGCTTTAAGGCACTTTTCCATAATAATGTTTGGTCCGCTCCGTATCCGCATCCGTTTTCCGCCCTGGACTACTATGCATGCAGTTCCGATAAATGCTATCTGCAGCTTGCGCATACTGAGTAGAAACGTTCTCAAACGCCTACGTGGAAACACTTCGGCCAGTAAGGCGTTGTAACTTGCTGAGATACGTACGACGGTCAAGTCGAAGGACTCACGCCTCGGTGTGGTACCAGTGTAGTGCTTCTACAACATGTTGGCGTATAGAGTACCGAAGTGTGACGTCACTGTGAACCAGAAAGTGCAGTGCAAACGAATGGAGTACGCGCGCGTGTTGGTTCACGCGCTGGTTCTCGCGCTAATGCCTTTTTCACACTAATTGTGCGCGTGACGTATTCACTTCGGTACTCTGTTTGCTTCACGGGTTACATCTCCGCAAAAAGTGACCGTTTTGGATAATGAATTGATGTTTAAAACGCCCCTCTCACCATGGGAGTATCAAAGTTATTTTAACAAAGTTGGGTTTTTTTGTGTGGGTTTTTTTTTTTTAATTTTTTTACGGAGGGAGCACTAATTAGCTTCAAATTAGGGGTCAACGTCAAACTATAAGCAAATGAGGAGTTTTTGTCGCCTCCCTTCTACGTTCTGTTGCTTCTTTCGCTTTTTATCGATATTTTCTGTTTTTCCTGAGTTATAGCCGAATTTTTACCAGGGGTAAGGGCCCCCTTTTTACCCTGCTCATAGCCTCTCTCCACGCCAAAGTCACATTTTGAAAAACGCTTGGCTTGCATGATGAACGTGTCCCTCCCTCCCCTATTCGGATTTATACCGGTAGCGCCCGTCACCAAAGGAGATGCATGCTACACGTTATCGCCACCACCGAGGTGGGAGCTTGCCAGAGCGAGTAACTTCGCGCAGCGAGTCTGAGGGAGGCGACATCCGGCGGCCCAGACCACCTGCGGCCCGAAAGCCATAAAAAATGTCTCTCCCGATCCATGGACGAGAGATGAATGTCAACTAAGCTAAAAACAACGTAGCGTGGCTTGGCGCTTGTGTTAAGATATCATGTCTGTAAGGCTGCGCCCGGGTGTTTCGAAGCTACAGTTTGGGAAGACACGTGTGCCTGCATGACGGGCGGGTTTTGATGGGGTCTGAGTTATTGCCGGGGTCACAAGCAGCAGTTGCCTTCCCCTTGCTTAGGGATTTGGATATACAGCATATGGGCGTTGCATTGTGGAGAGGGGCACTCCCTACCCCCAACTGGGGAAGAGAAAATTTGAAAGGTTACAAAAGAATAAGAAAAAGAAACCTAAACAAAATTTAAGAAACAAAAAAGAGGCAAGGAGACGCTGTAGGAAAACATCCTCAGAACTGACCCCATTCACTATTCAGTTTGTCCGTTTGGTGGTCATCAGTACATTCAGCCGCCCAAAAATCCTGATGGCGCGCCGATGATTTCTCACGTTCAATGACAAATGAAGTCTCTCTTCCTCTACGGTAATAAGTCCAACAGAGATCCATACAGAAGTATTGTTCTTCAAGTGGGCGCCTACAAAGAGCGTGTTGTCATATAATGTACTGGGCACTGACTCTCAAATAAATAATTTATAAATTATAAATATACATTTATAATTCAATGGTTTATGGGCGGCATTTGCAATGTCATTAAGACTTACTGTCCACTTAGATTATCCCCTTTACACTCAGTTTAATGCAATATTCAAGCTGAGCCGAAAAATTCATTTCCTGGATCCTTTAAATTTAGATAACACCGTTCGTCACTTCTTTTTATAAGGGTGTAAAATTTTCATTTCTACACTTCCTAAACTAAAACACAAACATTATTATGCTTGAAACGACGAAACAATAAAACGAACATTGTAAGTATTGAAACATCGTCTCCTTAAAATCATCAAAGTTTTGATTTTAGGCCTATATAGCCGGGAGTGGACATGACCCAGTTTTATTGTGCAGGTTAACAGTTAGCGGAAAAGTCAAGCTTACCACAGCAAATTTTTTTGCAAACCGTAAACACTGTTCACGGTGGTGCTGGGCGTGGATGCGCTTACGGTTGCACGCGTATAATAAAAGATTTTCACTGTATTTGTCACTACGTTAAGCTGATTTTCCCCCCCTCGAACGTAAGCATGCCTTTCGCCCTGCTTGCTGCTTACGGTCTCCATGAAATACACGGAGCCTCTGTTTATATATAAAATCGTGTGCTTAGCAGCGCTGTGTACTTGGGCCCAGATTTCATTGTTTTCTAAGCGGTTCCATGGTGAACCTGTTATGACGCGAGCAGGTAAACACCATTCTGCTATACAGTTTTCTAGACGCATACGCTCGACCTGTCCTTCAAACAGCCTGTGGGGCTCTTGGGCCTGACATAACTATGCACAATTAGCTTTGGCATTTTATTTCACAAAGAAATCCTCCAGATTAATCTTCTCAAGGGACGGCTTATGCATGGCGATATGCCCGTGTTTTTTTTTGTTTTTTTTTTTAGTGGGGGAGGGGTTAAGACTTATTACTGGTCGGCTGGGATCGAGGTGGAATAGATTGCCGCTGGTAGAATTTCTTTTGGTCAGTAATTGAATTTGGACGTGACTTCCCATGTCATATCCTACCTCTCGGCTTTGGCTGGCTCTGACAGGGATGGAGAATATCATAATAAATTTGAGCGCGGTTTGCTGAAAGAGGGTCGACTCGTCGGCGGACGTGAGGCGCAACGTGATGAGGGGCTTCGAGTTGCACTCTGAGAGCCAGATGGGATCTGTACTGCGCCGTCATGAATGCATATTCATGAAGTCCCTTATTCCGATTTTTTCCAGCCGTTCTTTGTAAGAAGTGAATGCAATGAACTGGTTTGCAGGCCGAGGAAATAATGATTGTATCTGTTTAAAGGGAAAAAAGATGATAAATAAACTCATCAGTTATTAAGAACACCGCATCTCCTTAACGAATCAGCAACATTTCGCCACCGTTTTCACGAAGAGACAAAGTGGCCCAAAATAATGATTTTTTTAATTTCTGGTTTTCTTGAACAACCAAGTAGGTTATGTGGTGCCTTCACCCTGGTGTAATCACTTTTCACAAAATCTGCTGTAATCAGCCGGTGCACGATGATCACCGTAGGGTAAAGCACAAGCAAACTGCATTTTCCGTTTTCACGAAGTTGACTACGGTAACGCGCTAGCTATAAAGTGCAAAACCACGGGCAAAACCCATTTTCCAGTTAAAGACAAAATTGACTCCTTTTCATAAATTATACAAATATGAAAATTATACACCTGGTACGCGCTATAGCAAACGTGTACTGTGCGTGCTGTTAACACGAACAGACACAAGTCACGCTAATTTTAGCATTTTCACAAACAGACAAAAGAGCTCGTTTACAAAATAAACAGATTTTATTGATTTCTTTAAATATTGTTTTGTAGTTTTGTATCATTTAAGATCCCTTCTTTTAAGTAGCATTGTTTAAGTCAAAGAAATGCTAAATACTGGGGAACTAAGCGTTTGAAAAAAAAGACACCAACTTCCAACGCGATTTCCTCGAACTATGAATTTTGCTCCCTGTGGAGGAATTTGTCTCTTCGTGAAAACGGTGACTATTTTATCAAAGTCCAAAGTTGAACTGCAACATAACACACGTGCAGGATCAAGCATGCATTGTTTGCATAATCTATTTCTTATTTTATGCAAGCCATCCAAAGAATATTTGTCGTACCTTACCTAAACACTGTAAAGGCTACGGAAGTCACACTGTCAGGACCCCCCCCCGATAGACCGGATAGCTATTGGTAAAGCGTTGGCAACGTATCACGGCACGTGAATCTGGAAGAATGCTGATGTGTACTTGAATGGTATTGATTTGACTCTTGTTGATGTTGACTCAATTTATAATAGAGCTATACATCATATTTCTTAACTCCTCCTCTTTGGTCTTTCTGTATAATACACTTATTCTTCCATACCTCGGCTACTGAAATATCGTCTGGGCACAGCCACGCAGTTGTAAGCTACAACCTTTATTTATCACTCAAAAACGGGCCCTCGGAATATGCACTCCCTCACATTCTCGTGCGCACACAGCACCCTGGTTGGCACAACTTCGCAACCCTTACTATCTTTGACATAAATAAACTTCAAACTGGTATCTTCATGTACAAAATTTCATTCCATCAAGCCCTCCCTCCGCCTTTACCTTATGTATAGAACCAATGAGGCTTAACGTAGCTATTCTGTCTGATCCTGGCGTAATCGATATTTCCCTTTCACTCGCACCTCTTGTCTGTCCAAAGGCTGTTTCCTATAAGCCCTGTCCCCACAGCCTCCATAACCCATTTACTCCATGATGTTTCTGCTGTTGGTTTCGTTGATTCGTGTTTTTACTAATCTATACATATCATTCAGTTTTTAATTATTTTCATGGAATTTGTTACTTTTTTGTGCCCCATTCTGCCTAGTCCCTTTTACGAGTATGGAAATAAATTTGAGTCGAATTGAATTAAACTGAATTTGAAAGGCTGCTTCTAGTCTTAGCAGTGCTATTACTGCTAACAGTTTGTTGACCTCTTGAGGAACCCGTTTGATTCCATAAAGGTTCTGTATAGCAGCAAGAGCTTTTGTTCCTAAGGGATACACACGAGTGGACCTTTTGTGCCATCCCTGCAGAACAAAAGCAGTTACCGGAAAGACGGCTGGCATACATTTCTGGTCCGCTGTGGTTAATCGTTTTTATTTTTTGTGACGATTCAGAATGAATTTATCAGACTGTACTACGCACGTATTGAGCCATTTTGCTACCTGTATAGTACAGATAATGAATCTGCATTACAATACAATCGTGACACATGAATAATTGCCTGTGACCGTCCATTGTAATGTAGAGTATTTCTGTCTCATGTGGAGCAGAACCGACGTGCGTTCGTACAAACAATTCTTAATATTCATAGCCTCACCGTGGAATAACCGTCATTATCCGCAAGGCGCATGCAATGGGCCATGTATTCGTGACTCATCAGGATAAAGTTTTCCACGGTTGGTTAGTAGGTTATTTTAAGCCTATTGCCACTATTACCAAAGCAAATGGAGTGCGTTCGATTATCTTCCCTGAACACACCTGGGTTACACCAAGGGAAGCCTAGAAATGAGCCTAATCGAAAGCTGCGCATGCGGTGTTTTCACCTAAGGGTGCACCACTAAAAATAAATTCCCATAGACAGCAGTGATAAATCCCCATACTTCACAAATATTTTAAAAATGCTCACAACTCTCACAGGTGTTCAGGCTGCACAGAAAAATGATGTTCCACATGTCCTCTTTCATTTTCCTCTCAATTTTCGGGGGGTTGACCAATGAATTTTTGAGAAATTTTTACCAGAAGCAGACCACCCCTAAAATGCAGAAAATGTCCCTGTCCAGAAAAGTAGCAGTTTCGAAAAACTCTCCCTCGGCAAAATGGCTCAAATAGTGCCACTTTCAAACCCGATTGCATCCAAATTGCTCAGAATTGGAAGCCCTGAGTCCGGCCTCATATTTCTTCAATTTCTCAGTTCCATGGCTCTCAGGACCCTCTAATATAGAATACTTTGAGTGTATAACTTTTATTAATGAGCTCGGCGGACACATTTCTGACCTAAATACGAGGGTGCACCCCTAAGCATTCTGGGAAAACGTTCGCCGCCATATTTAGTCAAAGCACAGTCTGTAGATGTCCGTGACGTCGATATACACTCAAGCAGCCACCAGAGAACTGCTCGCGAATTTGGCCAATGGTGGCTGACACCATAGGGCAGGCACGAAGATCACGTGACGGCTAAACGAACTCTGTCGTAAGATCGACTTATACGTGTAAGCTAAACGAACGTTATAATTTGAAATGTGCCCAGTCACATCATACTGGCGTTAACTCCTTTAATCTATACACAGTGGTGTGTATTTGTTTGTTGTTACATGAATAGGAGGCTCGATACCTTGGCCAGACCATCAGTTGCTCTCAAACGCCTGATTCGGGTCGCACTATTGTCTCGTCCAGATGTTCGTGATTGCATTTCCTTGCCATCACCCTGTGTTTATCTCTGCCATATCCCGCCAGACAGAGACAAGCGACCCCCGCGCGGCTCTCCAAGGTTATATTAAACCCGGTCGCTAGGCAACGGAGGGAAAACATCCCCTAGGCGCACACTCCCAGCTGTTTTTGTCCATCGGGCTCTTGCGACGGGGAGCGGGCGAACATACATCAATTACTCGTCTACGCCTGGAATCACTCCTTGCCGTTTGAAATGGAGACCACCCCCCCACAAATGAAAACAATGGCGTGTACCACGGGAATATGCATTAAGAGGCATCCTTGTTCTCCCTAGCAACGGTGACTGTGACAGCACCGCTGCTTGGAGACTTCACGTTCACGAGGGTCCTCGCGTGTCGTCTGATAAAATTTTTCTCGTGTATAGGCCATAATTTTTGTCGATATTCCCTGACATCGGTTGAGGCGTTGAGACGGTCATTTCGCCCTGTTTGAGTTTGCACTTGTCGAGGGCATTTGCCGCTATTGTGTACTTCTGTGTTTGCATTTTTCCCGGCATCGTTGCCAGCGAGCTGTCAACTTATCAACAGTCGCCATATTACTGTTTTCGTCTGCATCGATCGTGTACGCCTCATAGGTACGCTTGGCTTCATCTCAACCTTTTTTTCCATTTTCTAATGCCGTGACCAGGCTCACGATCGTTGGTTTTGCGGGCTTTTTGATATTATAACGAAATTCATTTTTCTTCAAATTAGAAAAAAGGACATGATTCTAAGGTCCTGTTTCATGGCTTCAGCTCTCGCTGAAATTTTCCTCATTACAAGGCTTCAAGTTATAGTATGTCATTGTGGTTTCAAGAGCAGAGAAGAATTCTGTCCTGTTGTGTGCCCCACGTTCACCTATTTTTTTAAGACATCATGTACAGTTTGTCCACAGCATCACCAAATGAGTCAACATTTTCCGATCCGAGAACCAGACTATTGTTACCCTCAAGTCATGGACAGCAGAGGGCGCGCTTCACATTGTGGGGGGGGCAAATTCATTCCCAGGGTGTTCACTTAGTGATGCGCTTTCACAATTACATATACCTGCTTTCTCATCGCAGTATTGGATCATTTGCATATCTAGATTTTGTATTACGCCTACGTATGCTGATGAGGAATGACCTTGCGTCCTGCATTGCTTTCAATCAGTGTTTTGTTTTTAATATGCAGTGACTGGTACTGTGAAAAAGGTCAATTCTTGGAGGCCTGAAGGAGCCGAAAGCACGATTCTCAAGTTCTTGGTTCTTCTTAGTCTTTGGAAAAAGGCTTCAGTTTCTCAGATCCTTCTACGAAGGTTCAGAAACTCTGGCTCCCGAACTAGATTGTCTACAACAGAAAACATCAAACTGGCTCATACCCTCACGAGGGCAGAATTTGGAAACTTCTCGTTTGATCCCGAAAAAGATGACGCCAAAATCGCACGTGTAAAACTGTCACTTTCATAACTTAATTAAAGATGCAGTGTTCTCTCTAGCTACAAATGACACAACATGAGGAAATTGTTTTCGTGTCATCCCATCCCCTAAGGGTCCAGACCAGTAAATAAGTTGCCATAGACAACAGTGATAAATATACCCACTTCAAAACGAAATCAGGAAAATACAAGTTTCACAGGTGTTTAGGACACATATCAAATTAAATCTCATTTCCTCATCTTTCATTTTCCTTTCCATTTTCAGTGGCTTCACCGATGACCTTTGAAGATATTTCTCTCCAGAGAAAATCACCCCTCAAAACAGTCAGGAGGCCCATCGCCATTTTGGAAAATGATGCCTACACTCCATGGCAAACTAGAGCAATTTGGAGGGCTCCGTTTGGTCCGATACTTTCAGAAATACAAACCGACAGTCCTGCGCCTGCATTTCATCCACCTTTTTTTTAACAAACCACCCAGTCCACGTGCCACAACAGGCTCTAATAGAAGAGAATGTTACAGCCTGCAAATTGTGATAGGGCCCACGCAGGCAATTTTGGAGTAGTATTTACTGGCCTGCAACCCTAAGAGGCATCATTACAGCGCCCTCAAGAGGTTGGCATTTTGCCACCCCGTTCCCAGGGTGAACACACTTTTTCACATTCTGCATGCATTTTTGTCCGTACTGTCCTCTCACATCACACATCATCTCTGGTGGAAACTGTTATGCTGGACTGTCAACCACATACAGAACGGAGCGGTTTTCACTAGCCGACAAAAAAGCTGTTTGACCGCGCCATGTCCTGTATCCCACAATCCCAGCGACTTAGTGACAGAGCGTAAGGACTCCAATGATCTTTAGCAGTGGATTTACTAAATTATTCGCTTCTGTTGTTTGGATTTTTTTAACAGATGCGCATGATTCTTCTCAAGCCAGCGTGGTTCATCGGTAAGTGTTGCATGATTGTCATGATATTCTATTTGTGTAGTGATGTTTCCTGTAATTTGAGACCTCTGTATTCCCTTTAGCCGGTAAAGTCGAGGTGTTGATGACACCCATGCAGCGCATTGTGATTTTCCATTTGGAACGAAGAAAGCTTGGTTTGAATTTCCAACTTTCACGCTTTCTCAAAGTTCAAATCCCTTTTCCCCAGAAGACAGTTACAGCAAAGATGTAACAACAGCGTAGCATTATTTCTTTACTGTTACGGATAAATTCCCATAGATTTGATTTTGGTTGAGGATGTGGATTTGGCTAACAACTCGCCATGTGATCTCCGAACGTCTCCTGGTGTAAATCACAATCGATCCCTTATCGAATCTTTTCATTCAGCGTGAATCATAGTGGAGAAAATGTCCCTTATAATCTATACAAAATAATTTCATCGGATCCACGCGGGGAGGTTGGCAGGTACCCGGGGCAATTATGGTTGGGTTTATAATGTAAAGAGAAAGGGGTAATTTTTAGACTTCTTTTTATTCCTTCCTATCACCCTCACTGTGAGAAATTTCCATATTTGCCCCTCCCACCCCCCCCCGATAAAAAATAAAATTGGTCCCTGATCTGCCCGTACATCAGTATAGCCCAATGTTGTTATTTTAATTCGCCCATACGAGGCCAAGAATTTTAGCTCACGAATTGGTCTGAAAAGTAAAGGGGTCAAGGGGTGTAATAGTTCCATGGGATTTGATCAGTCGCGTTAATAACAGTGAATTTCATGGAGTTGCCACCCGATCCGACAACCCCCCGCTACTTATAAGTGAGGCCTGTGCAGCAAAATAGCCTGCAATAACTGCTATGCTAATATATTATCGCATGATGCAATTCAATGGCACACTTATAAGTGAGGCTAGTCAGCGTCAAGAGCATTTGCAAGCAGAAGGCTCTAACAAGCCTGACTGAAAAGTTTGCCTACTGTATTGCATCATACGACTCTGGCGGAGGTGGAATAACAAGCCTTCTAGCAAAGCCATATCTGAACGCTCATTTGACGAGGGCGGCAAACAAAGTTGCCCAAATTATCCTCTGACTTCCCTCGTGGGTACTTTTGGCTTCCAATTTTGTCAAATACTACCCGACGAAGTATCCAACAATCGCGGCAGTACTATTTGAGCCCCCACCTACAGCCGCGTACCGGCTGAGGTAGAAGTTTCCCAGGGCAATCTCCACGGTTTTCTCTTAAAAGCAGCAGTGTGCCCCGAGACATGCGGTAGAAATTTATTCACACCAATGTTGCCATGTTTTCTTTCTCCTCTCTGACAGTTTTATTTCAAACCCTTCTGGAAGTGAATTGTGTAACGTGCCCCGTCGAGCTGCTTGAAGGCCTGACATGGCCTGAGTCTGACGCAGGCCGGAACATCTCCGTGCAGTGCGCCCCTGGTCAACCAGGTAAGAGAAGTCAGATTTATAGTTTCACAGATTCTTAAGGTACATCTTCCTTTCTGAGTGGTTTCCATGTGATTGAAGGTTCGCCGTTTATCGGCAACATTGGTATAAATGTCATAAAATGGGCCTGTCGCGTCAAGCAAATAAAAAACACAAAACAAAAACATACCCATAAATGAATTATTGAAAATTGCCCACAGCTGTATTTACAAGGATTGGGTTACCTCCCTGGTATGTAAAAAGCAATAAAAAAAGCACGTGCTTGTTTTTTGTTCTAGATTTTTTCCCAAAGCACGTGATGAATTGTACAATACTCGTAAAGACCCATGAGATGACAATGCTTATGGGTCAGTAGGCATGCTGTAAACATCCTTCACCTTTCCTCGCTTAGGGAATTGATCACTTCAAATGTAATCTTTTAAACAATGCACCATGCACGTCTAAAGTGAAAAGGGGTCATCACCTGTAGCTCTAGAGGTTGTTCATTAATTTCTCTATGCAAATGTTGTTGCGGAAACTTAAAATGTCTCGAATATATCGAAAGCAAATGTTTCGGTTTGAATCTTACCCCCTGGTTCCAAAGCACGGGATTATACACACGACTAAATTCCATGAAGACTACGCAAGCTCATAAAAGGTTTAAATAAAAAATACAGCAATACCTAAAATAACACCCGTGTAACAAAAGCATACGTCTTAGATCTCACGGCAAGATTACCAACACTTCCAAGTTATGACGGAAGATACAGAACTCAGTACAGTTGAAATGGAAGTCACCATCAATCAGAGAGTTTACTGTTTTCGACCAAAATCCCTATCGGGAAACTTCTGACAGTCTGAGAAAAGGCAGTGTATATAAGGACACCGTGTGTCTTCTGCGATTCCTTGTTCAAACTTGGATTGACAAAATGTCTTAATCCAATATAACTCACATTCAAAACTTGGCAAAAAATTACTTAAAAAGACTTTCAACAGAAAAAAATCCAATCTATTCAACGTGGTTAAAATAAAAATCTTTATACAGAAATTACTTCGCAAAATCTATGGCGTTATTATCCACACAAGATGAATGTGATTCTCACTGTGTTCACGTTCGTGCGTAAAGCAGTACGAAAGGCCAATGTGCCTACAAATGGTCTAACTTTTCCATCAGTTCTCTCCCTAGAATTACTGTGCCGCAAATTGAAAAGGGCCGTTTAAGAATTACTCATGCATAATATGGCGCACGAGGGTTACCGAAGCGTCACATCGCACTAGAGTGTGGAATTCCGACACTTTGCCGTTATGAGTTAATTAATGCAAACAGAACAATATTGATTTCGTGCAAAACAAAATACATCCATTCCTCATCTGTCTTAACCACGCTCTCTGTCCCTTCCACCACGTCTGTGGTGTACGTTATTTGACTCGGATCATAAACCCCGATGGAGGAATAAACACACAAACACTGCCCCAGTTAACCGTCCGCAATCTCCGATTTACAACGCCCATCGAGTCCCCGCTGACCAGTGCTAGGACCACTGACTTACGGAATGGTAATCGTAGCCTTGACGGTTTCATGAACATAACATAATTTGTCTCGTATGTTGAGACTTGTAATGGAACGTTTCCCCATGGGATCGGTAAAGCCTATGAAAGCCATGGAAAAGCATTACTTTATCTAATTTGATTTTTTGCTTTTAAAATGTGACGTGTAGTGAATAAAGTGAGATGGCCTCAGGCGATTTTTTTGTTCGGGTAGGGTTTTTGGATGACGTTTTTTGATAGAAACTATAACACCGTGCTCACAGGGCCTACAGGCTTGAATTTTCCACAGTCAGCACCGAGTCACCCCAGAACTATAAAGAAGTCAGCCTGAAATGCTCAAACATTTCTCCTTCTCGGCTTGATTTTAATTCCTGCGTCAAACTATTTATTTTGGCAGTTCTAAGAAGTCAGAACAAAGAAAGATAGGCCCATGTCATGGCCTCCATCCCCATGAGTAACTTAATGTACATTTAAAACTGTCTTGAAATTGTTTTCATCAGAAGAGTTACACTGGCAGGGTATATCCTTTTTGTGACTAGAAGAAATAAATGGACTTGAATTTGTGTAGAGGAAAACACGAAGATCATATTGAGAGCACTTCGTTAACAGGGTCCAGGGGTCTGCTACCGTAGGGCAGCTAGGCCTTGAAAAAATGTTTCAGTCACAGAAGGATTGGGCCTCGCTGAGGCATATTTTCCACGCTAGCGCACAAGTAGATGCTGAAATGCCTGTACTTTAAACCACGTGCAAAAAATTCTTCCTTTCAATTTTTGTTAAAATGATTTCCTTTATTTCCGACAGCAAATGCCGACATTGTGTCATTTGAATCTTCTACAGTACTAAATACCACAAGAATGGATTGAATCGAAAGGTGGTCTTTTAGTTCCAGTTGAAAGCTATACACGCTGTCACAATTCAAATCAGAACAATTATGCTATAAACGGTTGTTTCCCCGGACTGTATTGAAACGTAAACAAAAGTACAGAAGTGATGTAAGTGGTTGGATTATATAAGATGGTCATATGGCTTGGATGAGAAATCCGGAAAAGGACGAGTATGAGCAGCAGAAGATACGTTGTCCACTCCCCAAAATGAGGCTAACGGTGTCCCCATTGACCAGTGTGGTGACAAGGGCATTGCTAGACTGATGGTAGTAGCCCGGATGGCTGTCATGAACTCGAATGACGCCACTACCGTTCACTACAAGATTCGCATCTGGCCGTGGCCCATCGTCAAGGCTCATGACGGTCACGCTGAAGAAATAAACACCTGCTACAGAGCAGGTAAATACTCCTGTCTCTGAATCATACGCGTCTCCAACGTTCGTTCGGACGTTGTCAAAGATGACAGTACCGCCAGAATTACCTGTGAAATGACTGCTCAAATAAACGGTGAAAGCGACGGCAGAGGGCGGTGTTGGGGTGACGTAGGTCGATTCTCCGGGCTCACCCTTTCCACCGTTTTCCCCCTTCTCGCCGTTGGGACCGGTAGGTCCCAGCTTCCCTGGCTGGCCAATGAGTCCTTCAACCCCTGGCTCTCCCTGGTCCCCCTTTTGACCGAGATCGCCAGTGTCTCCCTTAGGTCCAGGGAGACCCAATCCGGGCTCACCTCTTGGGCCTATTGACCCCGGCTGGCCATTTTGGCCTGGAACGCCAGGAATTCCCGGTTGACCGGCAGGTCCTGCTGGACCCTGGAAGCAAACGTTGCAGCACGATCCTTTAGATGATGGTGGTGATATCTCAGAATCACTAGCTTCTGCAGAGCATGGATGGGAGACAGCCCGCAACAGAAGATGCATAGACATGAGTAGAGCAATAAACCTCACTCCCACCTGTGCAATTAAAAAATACTGCAATATTTACCACAGTATGGTTTAAGTTGAAGCAGGAAAGTGAGACCTGAGCTTAATTCTGTAAAGCAAAACAAACATTGCAGAAATGTGCAGATAAACAGATGAAGAATGAACACGTTGTTTCATAGTTCCACCTTCAGGCTCAAAATTGATATCTGGACACACGAACCGACCCGATCTTTTGTACGACAAAACATAAAGCTTCGAAAACATTACTGTTGGGGATATCAGTCAATCATGTAAACTAACCTGAAATCTTGCTGTGCTCCATGGTGCATAAAACAACGACACAACAGTGGTCAATTTGTGGAGGCATGGCCTTCTCTTTTTCAGACTTCGTTGGACCGAGCTGGATTTTGATTTCAACTAAATACCTAGGCCTACATGTATGTCTATATCAAGGCTTTTGCTTTTGTGAATTTCACAGTTTCATATTTTTGTTCTATTTTGCTTGCTTTTAAACTTACCTGGAATGCCATTTCGACGTCAGAACTGCTCTTAAGTCACAATTTTCAGACCGAAAGTAGGAAGTGTAGTCCAAAGAGATGATTGTTCTGAACGCAGCAACGCAAAGAAAATGCATTAAACGATCAGATGTTGCATGAATGGCAACTGGTATTAACGGATTAAAATGTATTCTCCGTCTGAATCCATGGGCTTAATAACTACAAAAACCTGGTCACCGACAATGATGCCACTAGTTCAGCTGACCAATGAAAATGTGGAAAAATGGCATCATCCACGCTATTGACCATTGAAATCTCAACAAAATGACATCACTTCCACGCGTTTATTTCATACTCATTCCTAATTCATTGACAGTGACAATTCCTTTTGTAATGCTGCTTGCAAAGGGATACACCCTCCTCGTTTGTCTTAGCCAATGGCAAGCGTTAAACAAAAGTTGCTGGGTTGGTAATTGTTGTGCATTTTTCTACGGACAATGCAAAAACTTGTGGCTGTTAAACCTTTGTTAAAAATAAAAAAGTTTAAGTGGATAGTTGAATACAGCTAAAAGGAAGCATTATAATTTGCAAGAGAGTAAGATAAAACATTGATTTAATTCGGTAATATTTTTACATAGAGCAAAAAGACTTGCAAGATAGACTGACGTCACAACTGTTTCATTTTATTGTTCGTTCATAATGTTCTCAGTTACAATTTATGTCTGTGCTCTTAGCATCAATCGGAATAATATTGTGTTACCTTCTTTGGTTTAATTTAGGACATGAATATATTGTCATAAATCCCAAACGCTGTACACAAGGCCAACAAACTGAGAGACTGCCAAAATGATCAAGAAATCACTCCAGTAAGAATTCTTGCAAAAAAGGAGGAGCTTTAATTGACAAGGGAGATGCCATTGTCGGCTTGGTTCGAATTGCTACTTCAAACTGTTTATTTTATGCAGTGCGAGTAAATCAGGTCAACATAATTACCGATACAGAAAACAGCGACCAGGTGAAGTCCCCGATCCACACAATTCACAAGCGACTTTAACATACACGAAGTACTTGTACAAAAAATATTTTCATCTGGAGATGCATCGACTGACAGGGTTATGACCTCTACGTGACTGGATGAAACAAATGCTGGCCTGCTTGAATTCGTGCGATTATTTGTAGGCACTTGGATACAGAATGTGAAGTTCAAGAGGTTTATCGTGTACAATCTGTAAGGTGCCGTCAAAATGGAATGCCGTGAGTAAGGCCGCGTCCGAATCACTTGGCTACTGCCGGAAATTACGGACAAGTCTATGGCACTGGCCGCGGCCAGTTCCCATTAAGTAGTGTGTAAATTTCGACCGTAGCCAGGTGATTCGGACGCGGCCTAAGTTAGACAAATCCAACTGAAACGTCTATACCACAAGTATTGCTTAGTCAAAAGGGATGTCAAACACTTTTGACAGACCTTTGGAGTTTGCTGTCCAGAGATAAATCCAAACACCATCAGAACACTAAGACTCAACTTTCCAACACAATGTCCATCTTTTCTATAAATTTTAATCTTTCCGGGATTTTACAATTGAGTAGCATTATTCCATTGTGTGTTTTTTATGTTCGACTACAGAGTCTTTTTAAAAAAATAGTTCAAAGAAATGTGACTTCGACCTTCTCATCGCATTGGATACATTTTGAAGGTAACTTTGGGGCATTTTACACAAATCGTCAAAACTTCCATCAGACCAAAATTACAGTTGATGGCTTTTCCTTGTACATGTATAGGTTACGATGGTACAAAACTGTATGGAAGCAAACGCAAAATGGTTGGGCTGTGTAGCACGTGAATCCAAAACTGATATCCAACCTGTCACCGTCACACTTGAGTAACCTTTACAACTGCATTTATGACAAAGTGTCTGAAATTCGGTATTTGTAAACTACAAAAGTGTTTAAAGGAGTATGTAACTTTTACTTCCAATATTCATTCCCTTCCGCTGTGTCTACTGATGACGTGTACCTTGGTTCGCAATGGGTTCATTACATGGCTTGGATCAGAAATCCAGAAAAAGAAGAATACTGGCAGCAGTGTATACTTTGTCCACCATCACGCAGATTAACAAGGCGAACTGTGTCCCCGCTGGCTAGTACGAGGACCGCTGAATTACTGGACTGGTGATGGTAGCCGGAATGGCCGTCGTGAACCTTAAAAATGTCTGCACCGTTCTTTCTCAAGCTTGCATACACTGTCACTCTGGAGTTCAAGCTCAAAAGAGTCACGCTGAAAAAATAAACACCCGCCATGGAGCAGGTGAATGTTCCCGTTTCAGGATTGTAAGCGCCTCCACTGTTCGTTTGGACATTGTCGAAGATGACAACATCACCAGAAGTACCTGTGAAATGACCGCTCAAACGAGCACTGAAAGCGACGGCAGAGGGCGGTGTTGGGATGGCGTAGGTCGATTCTCCAGACTCACCCTTTCCACCCTTCTCCCCCTTCTCGCCGTTGGGACCGGTTGGTCCCAGCTTCCCTGGCTGGCCAATGAGTCCTTGAACCCCCGGCTCTCCCTGGTCCCCCTTCTGACCGCGATCACCAGTATCTCCCTTGGGTCCAGGGAGACCCAAGCCGGGCTCACCTCTTTGACCTATTGAGCCCGGCTGGCCATTTTGGCCTGGAACGCCTGGAATTCCCGGCTGGCCGGCTGCTCCTGCTGGACCCTGGAAACAAGCGCCGCAGCACGATCCTTTGGACGATATTTGTGACATGTCAGTATTGCTGGGTTGTGCAATACAGGGATGATGGTAGGCGTGCAACAGCAGATGCGCACACGCGAGTAGAACAATAAATCTCAATCTTACCTGTGAGTTACAAATGAATACTGCAATCATGTTTCAAGCAAGTAATAGAGGTTAAGGTTAAGTTTAATTCTTTTAATGGATACTGTGGGAAGTTTCAATTACTTGTGATACGAAGAATTTCTACAGTTGTACCAAATGTTACATCAAGACTCAGAATATACATTTTTCTTTAGTCGGGAATAATCTATAGCAGTCTGGCAAACGTACTCACTCAAAATATTTGCGCATCAAGCTCAACTTGAAAACATGCAGTACGCTATGGGGCCAGAAACAACGATGTGTTGGCACTTAACTCTCATCAGTAGGTGTCGTTGTTTTACCAGGAGTGAAGGTTTTGATTTTTAGACGAATATTATTATTTTTGTTTTTGGGGGCTTTTTTGTGCAAAACGAATATAATTATTTTTGTTTTGGGGTTTTTTTTGTGCAAAATACTAGTCTTTGTCAAAACTTACCTGGAATGTCATTTCGACGTCACATCTGCGCTTACAATTTTCAGACCCCTTGCAAAACGACGGATGTTTGACTGAAGGCGATCACGCAGAGCAAATGAATGAAGCAATCTGATCTTGGATAGAGAGCAACTGGTTTTCATGGAACCGACTGAATTGTACGCCTAAATCCCTGGACTTAAAAACCTCAAAGACCCAGTCACCGAAAATGATGCCTCAAGTATAGGTGACCAATCACAGTGTTGAAATGGTACCAACGATGCAAATTTTGTTGAATGTCAGAATTGTCAACCAATGAATTCACAACTAAAGGACATCACTTATTACATTTGCTACAGGGATTCCCATTGCACCCAAACAGTTTGTTTTGTAATCACGTTTGTATCAAGGTACACCCTATTCGTTACTCTAAGCCAATCGGAAGGTTTGAACAAGAATCATGTGACTTGTCATTTCTGGTAATTCTGTAGAGGCAATGAAAGAAAACTGAGCTTTAGAAAGTGTTTGGCAAAACCACCTGATCCGGCTACCCACCGCTACTTATAAGTGAGGCCTGTGCAGTAAAACAGCCATGCAATAACTGTGACGCTAATATATTAACGTATGATGCAACACAGCAGGCAAACGTTTAAGTTTTCCTACTGTGTTGCATCATACGATAATGTAAGCATCACAGTTCTTGCAGGCCATTTCACTGCACAGGCGTCACTTATAAGTAGCGGTGGGTAGTCGGATCGGGTGGCAAAACAATGAAGTATGGTTCACAAGTTTAGACCTGTAGTCGAACACAATTAAGTGGGAATATCTTTTAAACAGGAGCAAAGTACAGAGTGAATTCAAACCAGTAACATACTTTGGTTTACGTGAAACGACCAGAAATGCCCTTGGCAGATGGTTATCATATTTTTCTCCCAATATGGTTCAGTGCACAATTTTTTGTTAATGCTCTTATCGGCATGCCTAAATAAAATCGGGTGGTGGCTTTAGTTGTATGTAGTAAACGTATAACATGAAGAGTCCTCTGAATAATCGCTTGTTGGTGTTGTTTGGAAATTAAATGCAAACCCCAAAACACCTGTATATGGAGCAAACAAAACAAGAATTAGCCATTTTAATCACCGAGTCACTTCAAGAATATTCCATGTAGGAAGTCAGTTTAAATGTCCAATGGAGTTGCCATTCACGATTTGGTTCGAGTTCTTACATCAAACTATGAAGTCAAGAGGGAGGTAAAACACAAGTTTTCTCCCCTTGGGGTGTTCCTTCTGGAGTTACATTAAACGACCAGAAAAACATTCGCAATAAATTTGCCAAATTACAGTGTGTTATACTAACATATAGCCTTGAACTGTGGCTGTGTGTTTTCAAGAATACCGATATGCTGATACCGCTTGAATTGTTATATTAATCGTCAGAACTTAAATAAGAACCAACAAGGATGCGTTTTTGTCCTTCTAGGTTGTACCTGTACAAAACAACACGGAAGCGATGCCAAATGGTTGAACTGTAAATTACGCAAAACATATTGTGCGCCATAAGTATTCTACTGTCTTGTTAATGTAATTTAACGCTTTGATTACATACAGCAAACAGTCTGATCCTGGAAGAGAGCAAACAGTGTTAATGGAGCCAACTGAACTGTACGACCAAACCCTCAGTTTTGAAAAGTCAAAAGCCGGTCACCGATGTCCCCAGGTATAGCTGACCAGTGACTGTAGTGTTTGGCAACAGAATCTGATTAGCAAATTGTTGAAATGTTGAATGTCGAAATCACATCTAAATGACACCCCTTTGTACACTTAACTTATCCTCATTTCACCCTACATTGACGGTTTGTTTTGATATTTTAGTTGCATCTACATAAAGATACACCCTCTTCGCTAATCTCAGCCAGTTGGAGAGTTTGAGCAAGAATCGTGTGACATGTCGCTCCTCGTAATTTTTTACAAGCAATGAAAGAAATACTGGATCTTAGAAAATGTTCAGCACTACAATGAAGCATGGGACGCAGGTTTTGAGGGGCAGCTGAACACTGTCAAGTAGGAACATTTTTTGCAAAGGAGCATGGTGTAGCACAAATTTAATTTTGTCGTTGTTTTGGTGCTATATACGCCTAGAGCGACTGGAAACAGGCTTGGCATCATGGTCATCATTAGTATCTCATAATTTTGCTTTTATAGTTTACAATTGTTGTTTACCTCTGAGTGTCTGCCTAAGTAATGATGGATGGTGGTCTTGGTTTTATGCAGTAAACGAATACCGATACCTAGAATAGATCTCAGTAACTTTTTGTTGGATTTTGGTGTCAAAACCCGAACGCTGTACACAAAGCCAACTAGCTGAGAGCTAGACGCGATGAGCAACAAATCATTCCAAAACTGTAACATTGAAGAAGCTGGCTCAAATTGCCCGGGGAGTTGCGATTCTGGGTTAGTTTCTTGTTCCTTGCGATGCAACGTAATCGATTCAACATGTTTTAACCATGTCGCGGCCTTGATCCCATAAGGAAGTTAGACACATGCAAAATACCCAACTTTACCAAACGTTGTTCTCATCACGAGATATGCACTGGAGGGGTTGACCTATGGCCCTCAACCGACTGAATACAAAGATGCACTTGAATGCGTGCGGAGGAAAACACAGACAGGATCTGGAGAACACTTTGATGCAAGAACTGACGTTCATCGGTGTCCAATAAACAAACTGCATGGGGCCAAGCCACAATATGGAAACCAGGGCATGAGGAAGAATTCAATTATGCAGAGATTCATTTACGCCCTAATACCGCAAGTATTTCCTATAGTCAAGAGAGAACTCACAGCAGTTTTCTAGACCAATTTTCCAACTCTGTAAAGACATTTGCCACAAAAAGGAGTGTTGAGCATCGTTGTACTGATGGAAGGATAGTGATTCTGATTGCCACACTGTAAACCACAAGTGCAAATATTTCTTATTTTAATTATTAAACTTCCTTCGCCTTTTGGACTTGAATACTGGCATTCCGCAATTTGGCCCTGTTGATAAAAGGCTGTAAATCTAACCATGGAGAAAGGATACAGGAGTTCGAGGTGTCCGGGCTATAACATCCTGCCAATTATAGTTTTGTGAATGCCCGGTATGTCCATGGCCAGAGCGCAATGCGCACTTGCTATGCACCATCTATTTCACAACCCAGAAATCCCCTTAGTACCCTATGATCGCCACTGCAATTTCTCGCTGGTAATCCGCATCCTTAAAACTTTGTGTACTGAATTAGGAACTTGAAGATCTATGTCTTCGTTGGTGCTTGGTATACGATCTCAAAACATCAGATGAAATGCTTGCGCAGTTGCTTGTGTTAGGTCGTGTGCCCTAAATGTTCATGAGCAATTATTGACCACCTTAAGTGCTTTCTTCTGAGGGTATTTTCAGAATAAATAGGCAAGTTGTTTATAAAATTTACTGCTCTATTTGAATCATATTTATTACGTCATATATGCAAAAGTGTAATGCATGACATCTCATAATCCCTCCTTGGAATAGCAAATTTCGTTCGTTAATAATTTCCGGGTTTTGCAATTTTAATTGCATCATTCTACCGTGTGTGTTTTTGTTATGATGTACGACTACCAAGTCTTTGGAAAGGTATTTTCAGAGAAATGTGAGTTCGAATTTTGTCATTGCATTGTATACATTTTGACAGTAAACCTTTGGGAAATTTCACATAAATCGTCAAAACTTTCATCAGAAAAACAAAATTCTTACTGATTGTTTTCTTTTCTCCTTGTGGGTTGTGACTTTACAAAATAGTATGGAAGTAAATGGATAATGGTTGGACTGTGAAGCACATGAATCCCAAATCTATATATCCAAACCGTCAACTTGTCGCTCTATTAACCTGTTTAATTGCATTAATAACAAAGTGTCTTAAAAATTTGTGGATATATTTGTAGACTACAAAAGTGTTGGAAAAAGCTCTGTCACTTTAAAATCCATTCCCTTCCATTGCGTCCACTGGTGACGTGTACCTGGGTTCGCTATGGGCTCGTTACATGGCTTGGATCAGAAATCCAGAAAAACAGGAATATTGACAGCAGTGGATTTTCCCTCCGCTAGCACTCCGATTCACAAGGCGAACCGTGTCCCCGCTAGCTAGTACGAGGACGGCTGAATTACTGGACTGGTGATGGTAGCCTGAATGGTTGTCGCATACATAAAGTATATTTGAATCGTTTTTTCTCAAGACTACATTCAGCGTCGGTCCGGAGTTCCAGCTTAAAAGATTCAGGCTGAAAAAATAAACACCGGTAACGGAGCAGGTGAATACTCCAGTGCCAGAATCGTACGCATCTCCGATGTTCGCTTCGACAGTGTTAAAGATGATAATATCACCAGAATTACCCGTGAAATGGCTGCCCAATCGTGCGCTGAAAGCGACGACAGAGGGCGGTGCCGGGTAGACACTGCTCACTTCTCCGGGCTCACCCTTTCCTCCCTTCTCCCCCTTCTCGCCGTTGGGACCGGTTGGTCCCAGCTTCCCTGGCTGGCCAATGAGTCCTTGAATCCCTTGATATCCCTGGTCCCCCTTCTGACCCTGATCACCAGTGTTGCCCTTGGGTCCAGAGAGACCCACGCCGGGCTCACCTCTCTGGCCTATTAACCCCGGCTGGCCATTTTGGCCTGGAACGCCTGGAATTCCCGGCTGGCCGGCTGCTCCTGCTGGACCCTGGAAACAAGCGCCGCAGCACGATCCTTTGGACATGTCGGTATGGCTGGGTTGTGCAATGCAGGGATGATGGATGGAGTGCAATAGCAGATGCACAGACACGAGTAGAACGATAAATCGCACTTTTACCTGCGAGTTTTCAAGCGGGAAATAGATATTCGAGTTAAATTTAATTCCTATATTGCAGAATGCACGAATGGGTCATTTTGGGAATTTTCAGTTACTTGTGTTATGAAGAACTTCTACAGTTGCACATAATGTTACATTAAGACTCAGAATATACATTTTTCTTTAGTCGGGAATAATCTATAGTAGACTGGCAAACGTAATCACTCAAAATGTTTGCGCATCAAGCTCAATTTGAACACATGCATTACGCTATGGGGCCAGAAACAACGATGTGTTGGCACTTAACTGTCATCGGTAGGTGTACTTGTTTTACCGGGAGTAAAGGTTTTGATTTTTAGACGAATATTGTGCTTTTTGTTTTGTGCAAATATATAACTCTTTGTCCAAACTTACCTGGAATGTCATTTTGACATCACGTCTGCGCTTACAATTTTCAGACCCCTTGCAAAACGACGGATGTTTGACTGAAGGCGATCACGCACAGCAAATGAATGAAACAATCTGATCTTGGACATAGAGCAACTGGTTTTCATGGAACCGACTGAATTGTACGCCTAAATCCTAGGACTTAAAAATTCAAAGACCCAGTCACCGAAAAATGATGCATCAAGTATAGGTGACCAATCACAGGGTTGAAATGGTACCAACGATGCAAATTATATTGAACGTCAGAACTGTCGACCAATGAATTCACAACTTAATGACATCACTTATCACATTTGCTACAGGGATTCCCATTGCACCCAAACAATTTGTTTTGTAATCACGTTTGCACCAAGGTACACCCTATTCGTTAATCTTAGCCAATCGGAAGGTTTGAGCAAGAATCATGTGACTTGTCATTTCTGGTAATTCTTTACAGGCCATGAAAGAAAACTGAGCTTTAAAAAGTGTTTGGCAAATACACCTGATCCAGCTACCCACCGCTACTTAAAGTGACGCCAGTGCAGCAACATAGCCACGCAATAAACTGTGGTGCTAATATATTATCGTATGGTGTAATACAGTAGTCAAACTTATAAGTGAGCCTTATAATTAGCCTTATAAGTTTGCCTACTGTATTGCATCATACGATAATATAAGCATCACAGTTTTTGCAGGCTATTTCACTGCACAGGCGTCAATTATAAGTAGCGTGGATAGTCGGATCGGGTGGCATAATGAAATATGGGTCACAAGTTTAGTCAGGTACAGCGTAGTCGAGCGCAATTAAGTGGGAATATATTTTAAACAGGATCACAGTATAGAGTGAATTCAAACCAGTAACTTACTTTGGTTTACGTGGAACGACTGGAAACGCGCTTGGCAGATGGTCATCAAATTTTTTCTCAACATGGTTCAGTGCACAGTTTTTTGTTAATGCTCTCATCGTCATGCCTAAATAAAATCGGGTGGTGGCTTTAGTTTTATGCAGTAAACGTATAACATGAAGAGTCCTATGAATAATCGCTTGTTGGTGTTGTTTGGAAATTAAATGCAAACCCAAAACACTTGTATATGGAGCAAGCAAGACAAGAACTAGCCATTTTAATCACCGAATCACTTCAAGGATATACCATGCAGGAAGTCAGCTTAAATGGCCAAGGGAGTTGCCATTCACGATTTGGTTTGAGTTCTTACATCAAACTGGTTATTTATGTAGTAGCAAGAAATCAACTCAGCACAGTTTCGAGATAGAGTACAGTGTCGTGTTCTTGATGCCCACACCTGACTTAATTAACATACAATTAAAAACTGTACCGAAACTGCTTCCATTAGGACATATATGACTGTGTATGCAGTGGCAGGGGTGTGACCTTCACGTGACTCTATGGGCTAATTGAAATCGGGTGGAGGCTACGCCAAGATCTTGAAGACGGGGTATGCCAAAGACTTCGATGCTACAGTTTATTGCTATCCGGTGTATAAACTGTGAGGGGCTCAGCTAAAATAGGGCACCAAGAGCGTGAGAAAGAATTTCAATTAAGCAGAAATTTTCGTAAGATCGATACCACCAGTACTATGAAGTCAAGAGGGAGGTAAAACACATATTTCTTCTCCCCTTTGGGTGTTTCTTCTGAAATTACATTAAACGATCAGAAAAGCATTCCCAATAAATTTGCCAAATCACAGTGTGTTATACTAACACATAGCCTTTAACTGTGGCTGTGTGTTTTCAAGAATACCGATATACTGATATCGCTGGAATTATTACATCAATCATCAGAACTTAAATCAGAAATAACAAACATGCCTTTTTGTACCTTTAGGTTGTAGCTGTACAAAGCAGCATGGAAGTGATGCCAAGTGGTTGAACTGTGCATCACGCAAAACATACACTGGACGCAATGAGTGTTCTGCCGTCTTGTCATTTTAATTTAACGCTTTGATTACATACAGTCATTTACAAAAGTTCAGGACCACCCATAGAAAATGCATTAACCTGAAGGAAAACCAAACTTAAACCAATCAATCATGGCAACTGATTTTTATTTTCAATGTGTAACCTTGGTACCTTGGTTGAACATTTTTGACCACATTTCCATGATTTGACATGTTAACAGTCTAATACTCAGTGTGCCCTCCCTTGTTTCTGATTGTTTAGACTGGCTTTTTTTACCCATGCTGCCTTGCAGACAGAATGTCATACAAGACCTGCCTTCGCAAAAAAAATCATTCAAATGTGTATATAGCACTACACTAATGTTATGCACCACTGTAAAATAGTGTTAAGTAATCATTCAGTGAGACAGTGTGATGCATGCCCAGTGACAGAAATACCAATAAAATTCAAGGTGGTCTTAAACTTTTGCAAATGACTGTAGAGCAATAGTCTGAACTTGGAAGAAAGCAAACAGTGTTAATGGAGCCAACTGAACGATATGACTAAACCCTCGGTTTTGAAAAGTCAAAAGCCGGTCACCTAAAACAATGTTCCAAGGTATAGATGAACAATGACAGTGTTGGGCGACGGAATCTGCTATACAAATTGTTGAAGTGTTGAGTGTCGAAATCACATCTGAATGACACCCCTTTGTACATTTAACTTATTCTCACTTCACCCTACATTGACGGTTTGTTTTGATATTTTAATCGCGTTGACATCAGATACACCCTCTTTGTTAATCTCAGCCAACTGGAGGGTTTGAGCAAGAATTGTGTGACTTGTCTCTTCCTGGATTTTAGAAAATCACTACAATTAAGCATTGGACGCAGGTTTTGAGGGGCAGCTGAACACTGTCAAGTGGGAACATATTTTGCAAAGGAGTATGGTATAGCACAAATTTAATTCTATCGTTGTTTCGGTGCAACATACGCCAAGAGCGTATGGAAATAGGCTTGGCATAATGGTCACCATTAGTTTCTCATAATTTTGCTTTTATAGTTTACAATTGTTGTTTACCTCTGAGTGTCTGCCTAAGTAATGATGGATGGTGGTCTTGGTTTTATGCAGTAAACGAATACCGATACCTAGAATAGATCTCAGTAACTTTTTGTTGGATTTTGGTGTCAAAACCCGAACGCTGTACACAAAGCCAACTAGCTGAGAGCTAGACGCGATGAGCAACAAATCATTCCAAAACTGTAACATTGAAGAAGCTGGCTCAAATTGCCCGGGGAGTTGCGATTCTGGGTTAGTTTCTTATTCCTTGTGATGCAACGTAATTGATTCAACATGTTTTAACCATGTCGCGGCCTTGATTCCATAAGGAAGTTAGACACAGGCAAGATACCCAACTTTACCAAAAGTTATTCTCATCACGAGATATGCACTGGAGAGGTTGGCCTATGACCCTCAAGCGACTGAATCCAAAGATGCACTCGAATTCGTGCGGAGGAAAAAACACAGACAGGATCTGGAGAACACTTTGATGCAAGAACTGGCGTTCATCGGTGTCCAATAAACAAACTGCATGGGGCCAAGCCACAATATGGAAACCAGGGCATGAGAAAGAATTCAATTATGCAGAAATTCATTTAAACTCTAATACTGCAAGTACTTCCTATAGTCAAGAGGGAACTCAAACAGTTTCTTAGACCAATTTTCCAAATCTCTAAAGATATTTGCCACAAAAAAGAAGGGTTTGGCATCGGTATACTGATGGAAGGATAGTGATTCTGATTGCCACACTGTAAACCACGTGCGCAAATATTTCTCCATTTTAATTATTAAACTTCTTTCGCTTTTTGGACTTAAATACTGGAATTCCGCTATTTGGCTCTGTTAATAAAAGGCTGTAAATCTAACCATGGAGGAAGGACACAGGAGTTCGAGCTACCGGGGCTATAACAACCTGCCAATTATCGTTTTGTGAATGTCCGGTATGTCCATGACCAGAGCGCAATGCGCGCTTGCTATGCCCCCTATGATCGTTGCCGCAATTTTCTCGCTGGTAATCTGCATCCTTAAAACTTCGTGCACTGAATTAGGAACTTGAAGATCCATGTCTTCGTTGGTGCTTGATATACGATCTGACAACATCAAATGATATGCTTGCGCAGTTGCTTGTGTTAGGTCGTATGCCTAAATGTTCATGAGCAATTATTGACCACCTCAAGTGCTTTCTTTTGAGGGTATTTTCGGAATAAATCGGCAAGTTGCTCATAAGATTTCGTGCTTTAATTGAATCATATTTATTACGTATTTTATATAAAAATCTATTGTTTAAGATCTAATAATCACTCGTTGGAATAGCGCATTTCGTTCGTTAATAATTGTCGAGGTTTTGCCATATGAATCGAATTATTCTACCGTGTGTGTTTTTGTTTTACGTACGACTCCCTAGTCTTTGGAAAAGTATTTTCAGAGAAATGTGAGTTCGAATTTTGTCATTGCATTGTATACATTTTGACAGTTAACCTTTGGGAAATTTCACATAAATCGTCAAAACTTTCTTTAAAAAAATTCTTACTGATTGTTTTCTTTTCTCCTAGTGGGTTGTAACTTTACAAAATAGTATGAAAATAAATTAAAAATGGTTGGACTGTGAAGCACATGAATCCCAAATCTATACATCCAAACCGTCAACTTGTCGCTCAATTAACCTTTTTAATTGCATTGATTACAAAGTGTCTGAAATTTGTGGATATGTTTGTAGACTACAAAAGTGTTGGAAAGAGCTCTGTCACTTTAAAATCCATTCCCTTCCATTGCGTCCACTGATGACGTGCACCTCGGTTCGCCCTGGGTTTGTTACATGGCTTGGATCAGAAATCCAAAATTAGAGGAATATTGGCTGCAGTGGATTTTCCCTCCACTAGCACTCCGATTCACAAGATGAACCGTGTCCCCGCTGGCTAGTACGAGGACAGCTGAATTACTGGACTGGTGATGGTAGCCTGATGGTTGTCATATACATAAAGTATATTTGAACCGTTTCTTCTCAAGACTACGTTCAGCGTCGGTCCAGTGTTCCAGCTCAAAAGATTCAGGCTGAAAAAATAAACACCCGCCAGGGAGCAAGTGAATCCTCCAGTACTAGAGTCGTACGCGTCTCCGATGTTCGCTTGGATATTGTCAAAGATGTCAAATCACCAGAACTACCTGTGAAATGACTGTTGCTCAATTGAGCGCTGAAAGCGACGACAGAGGGCGGTGTCGGGGTGACATTAGGCGATTCTCCAGGCCCGCCCTTTCCTCCCTTCTCGCCGTTGGGACCAGGTGGCCCCAGCTTCCCTGGCTGGCCAGGGAGTTCTTCAACCGCCGGCTCTCCCTGCTCCCCTTCCTGACCGTGATCGCCAGTATCTCCCTTGAATTTAGGGAGACCCAAGCCGGGCTTACTTCTCTGGCCTATTGACCCCGGCTGGCCATTTGGGCCTGGAACGCCTGGAATTCCCGGCTGGCCGGCTGCCCCCGCTGGACCCTGGAAGCAAGGGCTGCAGCACGAATCTTTGGAAGATGGTGGTGTCATCTCGGAGTCGCTGTGTTGTGCAAAGCAAGGATGGCAGACGGCCCGCAACAGCAGATGTATGGATAGGATTAGAGCCGTAAATCTCACTCCCACCTGTGTGTTACATTACGAATACCACACTCTACGAAGCCGTTGCAAGTGGGAAAGAAAGTGTGAACCTCGGCTAGAATGAGAAAGCGGAAAAACTGAATATTTGAGGAGACTGTAATGGAGACAGTTTTGAGAGTTTTACTTTTAGATTTAGAATTTACATCGGTCTGATCAAGATTCACTTTTTTGTAATGGGAACAATAATGGTCTTTGCCAATCACTCCGATCTTTTTTTCTGCGGGGGGGGGGGGTAAACGTTGACCTCATAACCAAACGAAGATGAGGGCGCGTCAGCAGCTGTTCCGCTATTTTTAAAGTATCCTCCTTTTTAAGCTTTTCAACAAGCAAAGCTCATCTAAACACAGCATCAGTTTATCTCAATTCCTTTGCTTTTACTTTGAATGTCAAATTGTCTTGTGTTATTCTGAAATGTAATGCTAATTATTCTCTCAAAACTTACCTGGAAAATTATTTTGGCGTCAAAACTGCGGTTACAACTTTCAGACCTCCAGCAGGAAGTGCATGTAGCCTCAAGTGACGAATGTTCTGAATAGCAATCACACACAGCAAAGCACCAAAGGGATCGATCTCTGTGTCGGCCTTGTTTTAATGGAACTTTTAACCTCAAAAACTGGTCACGGATACAGATCACTTATAGCAGCTGACCAATGAGAATATCTGGATGCAACGTCAGCCATGCAAAACAGTGGAATGTCATATCAACCAATAAAATCCCAACTATTATGCTATCCCTTCCAACGCCTTTTTAAACTCTAACTGCTTGACTCTCTTGACAGTGACTTTTTGAAAATCAGCTTTACAGAGTGATACACCTGCCGGTTTCAGATCGGCCAATCACGTCGCTTATCGACTGTGATATAAGTTTTTTTCATTACTTTTTATTAAGTCCTGCTTAGATGAGATTTCTCTCCGGCTCTGAGGTCTGATGCCCAAAAACATGAATTTCAAAATAATCTTTAGTAACGAAAATAATTACAAGACCAGTCGCAAGTACAGATCGGTTGACAGTCCGATATCAATTTCCAAATTTAAATTTGCTTTACTTACTGTTTCTCTAATCAGAACCTTTCATCTGAAAAGCATTATTGTTGATTATTTTTCTGTATAGGTTGTTACTATACAAAACAGTATGGAAGTAAAAGAAATATGGTTGGACTTTGAAGCACGTGAGTCCCAAATTTAAATTTCCAACCTGTCATCGTTACGCTTTGAGTTTGTGATTGCAGTCCCACACTAGAAAAGCATTTTGAAAAGGTATTTAACTTTCACTTCCACTATCCATTCCCTTCCATTGCTTCTACTAATCACGTGTACCTGGGCTTGCTATGGGTTTTTACATGGCTTGGATCAGAAATCCAGAAAAGGAAGAATATGGGCAGCAGTGGATTTTCCCTCAGCTAGCACTCCGATGCACAAGACGAACTGTGTCCCCGCTGGCTAGTACGAGGACGGCTGAATTACTGGACTGGTGATGGAAGCCTGGATGGTTGTCATAAACGTAAAGAATATCTGCACTGTTCTTTCTCAAAACTGCATCCAGCGTCGGCCCTCTGTGATAGCTCAAAAAGGTCACGCTGAAAAAATAAACACCCTCAACGGAGCAGGTGAATACTCCAGTAGCAGAATCGTACGCGTCTCCGATGTTCACTTCGATATTGTCAAAGATGATAATATCTCCAAGATTACCTATGAAATGACTGCTGCCCAGTTGAGCCATGAGAGCAACGACAGAGGGCGGTGTTAGGGTGACGTAGGTCGACTCTCCGGGCTCACCCTTTACCCCCTTCTCGCCACTGGGACCGGTAGGGCCCTGCATCCCTGGCTGGCCAATGAGTCCTTCAACTCCCGGCTCTCCCTGGTCCCCCTTCTGACCGCGATCGCCAGTGTCTCCCTTGGGTCCATGAAGACCAACGCCTGGCTCACCTTTCTGGCCTCTTGACCCCGGCTGGCCATTTTGGCCTGGAATGCCTGGAATTCCCGGCTGGCCGGCTGCTCCCGCTGGACCCTGGAAGCAAGGGTTGCAGCACGAATCTTTGGAAGGTGGTGGTGTCATCTCGGCGTCGCTGTGTTGTGCAAAGCAAGGATGGTAGGCAGCCCGCAACAGCAGATGTATGGACAAGATTAGCGCGGTAAATCTCACTCCCACCTGTTTGTTACAATATGAATACCACATTTTACTAAATGGTTCACGTAAGAAAGAGAGAAAATTGAATTTTGCAAAAGATTGGAATGGGGCAGTATTAGAGAGTTTACACAAATGTACTTGTAAATATACCATTGACTCTGTCCAAATAAAATCCTGCATCTTGCTATGGAAAATATATATGGGACACTTGTTCCGCTCTTTTCTGCACATGTTCCTTTTTAAGTATACCAACGAACAAAGCTCTCTTACACAGGTTTATATCAACCCTTTTGCTTTATTGAATGTAAAACTGTCTTGGGTTAGTCAGAGATGTATTCCTGCTAATTTTCCCAAACTAAAGCTTACCTGAAATACCATTTTGGTTTCTTTTTCCAGACTTCTAGCAGGAACGCAGTTAGTCTCAATCGACGAATGCTCCGAACGCAATCACGCAGAGCAAAGCACCAAAGGATTCAATCTGCGTGGGGATCTTGTTTTAATGGAACCAACTAAATTGCTAGACCAAATCCCTGGGCTTATAAACCCGAAAACTTTCACCGATTCTGATTGCGAGGTGCACCTGACCAATGAAAAGATCTTAAGCGGCATCAGACTGGCAAAGCATTTAGAATGTCATAACTATCGACCAATAAAATCCAAACTATTATGGTATCCGTTCTAACGCCTTACTTAAAATAACTCTTTATTGACTTTCTTGACAGTGACTCTTTTGTAATCAGCTTTACAGAGTGATACACCCACTGGTTTTGGACCGGCCAATCAGAAAAACAAATCACGTGGAGTATCAATTATTGTGGTACATTAAGTTACCATTTAGTGCACTGTGATTGTACGGCAAAAGAATACATCAAACGGCGGAACACACAATGATGCAGAAGAGCAAATAAGTTCAAACATCGCAGGACTGGAGCTGAAGGTGGTATGCACTTCCCTGCTTCAGATCAGCCAATTCCCGATTTTTTTTTAAAATCTGAGTCAAGGGGTTTTCATTACTGCCTATCAAGTCCCCCTCTGATGAGATTTTCTCTCGAGCTCTGAAGTCCCACGCCAAAAAAATAACACAAACTTCAAAATAATTTTTAGCAACCTAATTACAAAGCAAGGCACAACTACAGATTGGTGGTCAATTAGATACCAATATCGTCTCTAAATAAAAGTTGAAAACAGGGATGGTTTCTTTTTAAGTGTTAATTTTCTAAACGGGGACTTTATACACTCCTCATATCGATGCAATAACATGGTACTCTCTTGCATACGACCTTTTTCGGTGTCTTTATTCACAATCTCTTGTAAAGGGGTATCTTTTTTGAAATAGCATATTTTTAACATTGTAACACCATACTAGTAGTCGATAACTTTCGCCTTATTTGTTGCGTCTCTTATTTTCAAAATCTATGGCTTACGGGGCCAGTGACTTATCTGTGAGTTGTTTCAGACAGTTTGGGGGGGGGCTCGAAACCATGTGACACTGTCACTGGTGTTCCTAGACAAGCAGCCAATAGCATCGGGTTTAAGATTCGTGCATTTTTCTGATCTTATGAAATTCCCTGGCATTATGGTCATGTATCACAATACCGGTTAAAGATGTATGCCTCAATTTTTTTTCTTATTTTTTTGGCCTTTTCCCTCCAACGAAATCCACTGAAATATATGAACCTAATACAGTACATATGAACTGAAGGTACAGTTGGCTCCTCAAATCGATACCAAAAGAAGCAGCCCAAGGTAAATAGGACTGTTGAAATGTAATCCAGATTATGAAAATCATCTGAATGTCACCACACTAATCTTATCTTGTAATCGATTCATTTTTTACGAAATGAAGCTAAGTCTTACGGTGATGTGTATACTTGACTAATCTTTTTACAACATTTGGCTCTTAATGACATGGGAGTTTGTGGCCAAACAACCTCAGACATCAAGTAATCTGATTGTTCTACCAACTGCCACGCATCGCCTGATCGAACTTCCGTGACTTCTCCTAACTTTCCCCGCCTTTCTCTTGAGAGGGGTGTTAATCGTGGGATCGCCCCGGCAGTGGGAGGGGGAGGGCATATCCATCTTCATATGTTTGGGCACAAAACACTACGACCTATGTTAAAACACGCAATACCTACTCCCCTCTGAAATACTCTTTCCCCCTTTTGAAAATGTATCAGGCCACTGTCTGGGATAATTGCCAATGTGTCTGGAAGCTTGTGGTCGGTGCCAGCACTGTAAACAGATAGATGTTGACCTGGATAAGCTCTTGTGATTGACAGGGCCCACCCTGGGTCGGGAGAGGCTGGCCACGTGGAGTTATTTCCACTGTCCAAGCCCAGCTGTTGTGTTATAATTGCCTTGGTGTCAAGGTGTTTCAAGCAAGTACAGTGGGAATTTCACGTGTATTCTTAGTATCGTGGATGTTTTTCATTATTGTTGAATTCAATTTCCCGTGCATTTTTAGTATCGCCGATGTTTTCAGTATTGTTGAATTCAGCGCCCCCCTGCAGACCACGCCCCCAAAGGACACTTCCTGCACACACCAACTGATCTATTTTGAAAGAAACAAAACAAGACATTTAATCATGGGCTCTTTTCTACAACTCGATCTGAGAGAGTTTGGTCACAGTGTGCTGATTTGTGTCATAAATTTCCGTAGGTACCACCTCCGGGGTTTGGTTTAATTAATTAATTAATTGAATGGGAGTGATAATACTCATTCTTAATTTTTCCTCATGAGGTTAACTTTAATGTTCCTGGAAACCTTTTGGAGACACACCAGACAAAGAATCACAGTGTCTAAATGAAAAGGGCAGGCTTATGGGGAACAATGCCACAAGTAACTGTCCCGTCCACCAATATTATAACCCATGGATTTCTGCCCAACATAATAGGGCCCTCAAACGAAGTGTTAATAGCTGCAATATGTAAATAAACGCCATTAATGTCACTGTAATTCCAGGCATAACAAAATGCATCCACATGTACAATGTTGGGATAAGTCGTATTAAGGTCTTCAGCCTCATTTTAGCTCCTCTTACTGCTTTTCCCTCACACCACGTCTATAGACTGAAGTGTACCTGGACTCGCTGTCGGTCGGTTACATCGATTGGATCAGGAACCCCGAGAAGGAAGAAAACGCACTTTTATGGATGCTCTGTCCCCTTCCACTCCGATTCACAACGCGAATGGTGTCCCCGCTGGTCAGGAGGAGAACCGCCGAATTACTGGATTGGTGAAAGTAGCCTGCATGATTGTCGTGAACATAAAAGATGCTTTCACTGTTCATGTCCAGACTAGCACTCGGCCGAGGTCCTGATGGAAGGCCCGTGACGGTCACGCTGAAGAAATAAACACCTGCCACGGAGCAGGTGAACACTCCTGTTTGGGAATTGTACGCATCTCCTATGTTTGTTTGGAGGTTGTCAAAGATGATAATATCACCAAAATTACCAGTGAAATGATTGCTCAAACGAGCGCTGAAAGCGATGACGGAGGGTGGTATCGGGGTGACGTAGGTCGATTCTCCAGGCTCACCCTTTCCACCCTTCTCCCCCTTCTCGCCGTTGGGACCGGTAGGTCCCAGCTTCCCTGGCTGGCCAATGAGTCCTTCAACCCCCGGCTCTCCTTGCTGCCCCTTCTGACCGCGATCACCGGTGTCTCCCTTGGGTCCAGGGAGACCCAAGCCGGGCTCACCTCTCTGGCCTATTGACCCCGGCTGACCATTTTGGCCTGGAACGCCTGGAATTCCAGGCTGGCCGGCTGCTCCTGCTGGACCCTGGAAGCAAGCGCCACAGCACGAGCCTTTGGAAAATGGTGGTATCTCAGCATCGCTAGATTGTGCAATGCAGGGGTGGTAGACAGCCCGCAACAGAAGGTGCACAGACATGAGTAGAGCAATTAATCTCACACCCACCTGTGCGATTCAAGAATATTACAATATTTACCACATCATGGCATAAGCAAGAAAATGAGACCTGAGCTTAATTCCGTGTAAAAAAAAGGAAAAATGATAAATATGCATATTGTGAAATTTGCCGATAAGCGGATGACGGTGAAAACAGGTGTATTTCATAGTTCTAACACCAAGCTCCGAATTTATATCAAAACAGGTGGACTGACCCCGATTTTTGTATGGCAAAGCATAAAGTCTTGTGCCTTGCTAACATTATTACTCGATATGTTAATGCATAATTTTTATCAACCTGAAATCATATAGTGCACTTAGAGCTTAGAACGACACGCCAGTCTGTAACTCTCGGTGGCATTGCCTTTTCACGACATACATTTGTTTATATCACAACCTTTGCTGTTATGAATTCAACGGTGTCCTATATTTTTGCTCTATTTTGCTTGTTTTTTTAAGCTTACCTGAAATATCATTTCGACGTCACAACTGCTTTCACGGCACAGTTTTCACATGTATTCTCAAACGACGACTGGTCTGAACACGTACAAGCGGAGTAAACGCATAAAACGATCGGATCTCGGACTAATGGAAGCCGGTTTGAACGGAACCACACTGAATTGCCCGTCTGATCCTTTGGCCTATAACAACAAAATCCTGGTCAACGTTAATGATGACTCGAGTACAACTGACCAATAAAAATATGGAGAAATGGCAACAGCCAATGAAGTCTCGACTAAATGACATCACTTCCACGCCATTATTTCATACTCACTGATAATTCCTGAACAATGGCAGTTCGCTTTGTAATGACATTTCCAAAGGGATACGCCCTCTTTGTTAATCTTAGCCAATCGCTAGCTGTCAAGAATAATCATGTAGATTTTAATTTGTTGTTCGTTTAATAGCCGTTGGCTAATGAAAAAAAATGGCTCTCAACCGAACAAAAGAGTAGCCACAAGTTTAGAGTGGATATTGAACGCATGAAAGATTGTATGGAAAGGAGGAGGGTGAAGCGTAATTTCATTCTAAATTATGTTTTAAACTTTTTGACTAGAGACATGCACACAAAATTTGGCCATCATCATTCTTCTATTTTACTGTTTGTTTATAATTGATGTCATTCTCTTAGCGTCTGACTGACTAAGGCCGTGTCCGAAACGGGCTCCCAGAGCTACGGCTAGGTCTATTGTCTAGGCGTCTCCACGCATTTCCGATGGAAGGAAGACCTAGACCTAGCTCTAGACAAGAGATTCGGACGCAGCCTAATATTGCCTGACTAAAGTGCTCGGCCTTGGTTTCATTTAGCACATGAATACATTTTCAACAGATTGGCGTGAGAAATTTTTGTGATAAGGGTTTTGGAGCTACGTGTTGATAAAAAAGCATGGGCAGAGATGGGTGGGGAATCTATCTCCCATTTTTTGAGGGGGAGGGAATCATCCTATCAACCCCCCCCCCCACTTTTCAAGACACTGACATTATGCACACCCGTAGCCTGCACCACTGACTCCACACTTGGTATCGTCACAATCTCACCTGAGATGGAGGCCATTCTGAGCTTTCAGAAATCACCCCTCATATGTGACAAAAAATCTCTCCCCCGCCCTTCGATATAAAGACCGGCAAGTTGAGAGTTATCGACGATCGGCTCCCAATCTTTCTAAGAATGTACCACACAAGAAGTTAGCCTAAATTGCCAAGAGAGTTGCCATTATTGGCCTGGTTCATATTCTTACACCAAACTGTTTATTTATGCAATGCCAGGAAATCAGGCCCCCACGTTTTCGACACAGAAAATATCGACCAATTTCGTTGTGTCCTTGATCCGGGTAACCCACTTTAACATAAGTTTAAAACTGTACCAAAAACTACATGTTTTTGTTAAAGAGAGATATAAACTGTCAGGGGTATGACTTTTATGTGAAACTGATGAGATTGAATTCATGTGGAGAAAAACACGGAAATAAAAAAGTATCCAAAAATGTTTTCATCGGGAAAAAATGAGGAAATACGGGCTACGACCTTTACGTGACTAGACGAAACAGACGTAAGCTTACTTGAATTCGTGTGGAGAAAGATCAGACAAAATATAGCGGGAACTTCGGTGCAAGAGGGTTCACCAGGTGTACAATGGCGCAATTAGCTAAACTAAGTAGCTAAACTGTCTGTAGTTGAGTCCAAGTACCATCAGAATACCGAGAATCAACTTTCCAACAAGCAATGTTAGTGTCAACAAAGGAGCATTAACTTCGGTTATGCTTTTATCAGGGGCACTAATTCTGAATTTCTATACTTCAGATTTACATTCATAAAATCCGTCTTTTCGGTTTTTTTTTCATCCTCAAGCATTCCCAGACTTTGCAAAATCGGACAGCTGTGTTCCCAGAGGTGGTGACAAGCCAATTTTTGCGAGTCCAAGTCAAGTCACATGTCAAAAACTGATAAATCAAGTCACGAGTCGCAATTTTGTCTGAGTCAGTCAAAGTCTTAAGTCAAGTGACTTGATTCTACAACTGTCTATTCCTGTGCTGTATATATCTGACAAATAATGCCGTTCACAACTACTGAGCCTCTTTGTACAATATGTTCAAAGACATTTCAGTCCTACTGGTCTCATCAAAATAGATACATCTTGACAGCTGATACTTGGGCGGGAGGGGGTGTATTACAGGAATCGTCCAAACTTCCATCGGAGCCAACAAGGTTGATTGTAGCTTTTCCCTCTGGGTTATAACGGTACAAAAAAAAAAGCACTGTAGTAATGCAAAGTGTAACGTGGCCCCGTAAATGCTGGACTTCCTTTTCTTTGTACGGATTTGACTGCCACGAGCAATGACTGGCAAAGCCGTTACTGGAACAACGTTGTGCGCATCTACCCTCTGCAGGAAATATTCTATTCTACTATATCATATTCTAATATTCTAGCTGGGAGTAAGTCAAATTCTAGTTTGTAGTTTAAAGATATTTCTTGCCTCCATGCAAAGGTTGTGCCTTAAATAAGCGCACTTTCCATTTAAAACCATAGGAAATATTACTACTTGAAAAGAAAAGCATTACAATTTCAATGACCGCCTGAAATTAAGCCAAAAGAAAGTACACTTCTTTCCTGCATCAGTGAAAGTGTGATGAATATACCCATCAAAGAGGTATATTTGTTCAGAAGTAAGTGCTTTGTGAGTTCAGGGCTTTCAGAAGATCATTTACAAAACATGCAAAGCCCCAGTAACGGGGGACATTGAGACGCTTGCTGGAGACAAACATGTCGGGCCCTTCTACCAGTTCTTAGCATGCGCGCGTTGTTATGAGAGGCGTTATTATCATTGATCTCCATTGTATAGACTGGATGGGACATCGCGCATTGTTTGTGCCCAAAACGCGGGGCCAAACAATGGCGGCGCTTCAGGAGGATAATGTGCATTTCTGGTCAGCATAACCTTTTTCTCATAGGATGATGGATAAGCCCTCGGCCTCCCTCCCGAAAAGAAGCCAAAATTAACAGAAAATGCAAGAATATCATTTCCAGAAATAGCTGACCATTTTGTTATTTACTAACCCACTCGAAAGCGCCAATGTTAACCTGTTTTTGTGCGTGTTTGTTTTAAAAAACTTTTACACCTATTGTCTACGGTCTCGCTTTAGCACTATTTTCACTTTGGGTCTGTTCAATCATGATTTGTTCAGTGTGTAAAACTTTGAGAATTCCCCCAGGACATGCAATAGGTTTTTGTCAGTAAATATGATGTGTTTTTCTGTCTGGTTTCGATGAGCCAACACTGAAAAAAACATTAATAAAATGATTTTAATTTTACAATCTCAGGAAAACTTGTACTTCATAAAATTCATTCATACATTTAGTAACTTTAATTGAAAAGCGACATGCGGCATACGGAAGTGTGAGAATCTTTTCTGTGAGCACAAAGTGAGCGTAGCTTTAAATGAGCGACCAAACTAGCTTAAAAGTTGAGTTCATAACCTGACTTAAAAATTTACATTTAACAACTACTTTTCTCAGTCATTTTTAACTGAGAACAAATAATTATTTTGTTATGTAGACAAAGTTTCTTTCGTTGCGTTGACTTTGAATTCCCTTTAAACTTAATTCGAAAGAAACGTCAGCACTCTGCTTCTCACTTTGGTTTCATCTCTGCCACTAAGAATTCTGTCTCTCATATCACATCTTCTGTCACATGATTTGGGTTCAGTGCGTCTTTAGATCCGATAAACACAATTCATGGCTGTCTTGGAGATTTTCCTGGTGAAATCTGGGGAAAATAAACGACAATTTAGTCATTCACTTTTTCCAATAAGTAACATTTCAGACGGTCCAAACTTCGAGATAGTGAAGTTTCATATAAAAAGCCTGATAGGCTAGATAGACTGTCATAAATCTTTTACTAGGCCTATCTAGGCTTAAAGTTAAGCATTATAAAGTACAACTTGAGAAACTTTCTGAAACTAAAAAAGTGCGACTCATATTTCCTTCTGTTCCTTTGTCCAAACTTGACGTTGATCTCCGGTAATTCATTGTTGCATACACGTCAACCATTATTGTTTCCAAATTTATCCATTCCAGGTGCAGAATTCAGTTTTTCTTCGAAATATGACGACTGAAGCACAAAAACTTAACCGGTTTGGAAAAACTCCATTTGAAAGTACACGCAACGAAATTGGCAGCGCTTGTTAGTTACCCTCCTGAAAATACGCACACGCGGGACGCGTTTTGGACGCAATGTCCTATTCAGTCTATATAATGGAGATCATTGATTATTATCAATAGGGTGCGTTAGATTAGCTTCCCTGAACACACCAGTGTTACACGCAAGGGAAGCCTCGAAATGAGGGTAATCGAACGCTGCAGTGTACACGCCAAGGCATTCTGGGAAAAAGTCAAGTCCCCGCCACGTTCCATCATGTACGTCCATGCACGAACAGTCCATCCGTGACGTCATTACACTCGGGCAGCTTCCAGAGACCTGCTCGCCAGCCAGGGTAGTAGTGGCTGACACCAGGGCAGGCACGAGGATCACGTGATGGCTAAACGAACGCTCTCGTGTAAGTTTGACTTACACGTGTAATCTAATCGAACGCAGCCAATGGTATGCCCACAGAGTTCTAGGTACGTGCAACACCTTGAATAAGGACTGATATGTCTGCTGCCATCAACGTCAACGTCTCCCATTGTTTAGGTGCACAACTAAAATATATCAATCTCAACCAACGTTTGTGGTTGAAGCCAAAAATACATTACAATATTGTAGCGGAACAGTTCATTTGTACGGTAAGATCTATTGAAGTTTATGTATAACTGGTACGTGGGCTCAGGCTGATAGTGCTGCGCATGAATTGCGTAGGAATTGGTACCTGGCGTGGGTATTTAAGCGCATGGCTCGCACGCTCTCGGGGTATTCTGTCGCTGCGCTCTGTTTGGTCGAAAACTTGTGTGCGCTGCGTCTTGCTTGTCTTCTATTCCTAATAGATATATCTCTATTAATAGAGATGTTTCTATTGTATACGTCCTGTTTTAATAGAGATATCTCTATTATGTTTCTGGTTCCGCACACTGAGTCAACAGAAAGGTCATTGTAGCGTAACGCACAAAGTTTCCCTGAGCCAGAGGTTTGTTACAGTTTTCTAATGTAATCAACCACGGCAGTACAAGTGCACAAACGGAGAGGGCGACCTGCTGACCACAGAAGTGGTAACTTAATAGAGATTCCTATTAAGAATAGAGATATCTCTATTCCGATTAAATGTTAACTTTGCACGCCATGCCTGCACACGATGTGGAAGCGATCAATTCTCCAAGTGTTCTTTACGTGGCTTGAATGAGAAATCCACAGAAAGATGAATCAGGCCCTTCAGTGATACTCTCTCCATTTCCACTCCGATTCACAAGGCGAATCGTGTCCCCGTTGGTCAGTGTGAGGATCACCGAATTTGTTGACTGGTGATTCCTGCCCATCCCCCTTCTGACCGTGATCGCCGGTGTCTCCCTTGGGTCCAGGGAGACCCAAGCCGGGCTCACCTCTCTGGCCTATGGATCCCGGCTGGCCATTTTGGCCTGGAACACCCGGAGTTACCGGCTGGCCCGCTTCTCCTGCTGGACCCTGGAAGCAAGCGCCATAGCGCGAGCCTTCGGAAGTCGGTGGTGGTATGTCAGGTGGCAGGGGTATCTCGCTGCCACTTATGTGCGCAATACAGGGATGGTAGACAGCCCACAAACAGCTGCAGATGCATGGACATGAGTAGAGCAATAAATCTCACTCCCTGTGGGTTACAAATGAGGACTAACATCTATCATATATTCATGTGAGAACTAAACACGTTGCCCGAGCTAACTTACTAAAAATGTAGAAAGCATCAATAGCGACAGGAAAGTTAAACATGAACAATATCGACAGTATCAGAGGAAATTTAATTCAGGTCTCAGAATTTACCTCTGTGCACTTGTGACAACTCCGTCATTCTTAAGGCAAAATACGGGGTGCCTCTCAGTCACTCGACAGGTTAGCACATCGAAAATGTTTACCTAACAGATATCATAGAGTATACCAGTTTCAAACAACGACGTGTCAGCAACAAACACACAGTCTCAGGCGTCACTGCTTTAAAGCCTCTCTGTGAACAAAGTGCAGTTTGAAATGTTCACTGTGTTTTCATCTGAAATCCTTAGCTTTTTATGACTTAACGTATAGCGTCTTGTCCTCTTTCGCCATTCTGCTATATTTCTAATTGCAAAGTTTACCTGGAGTGCCATTTGGACGTCAGAACTGCGCCCATGACTTTTCGACTTCTGCAGTGCAGGCCTCAAAACGACAAATATTTTGACTGAACGCGATCACTCAACCTAAACATATCAAACTGATCAGATCTTGCAGATTTAAATGGCTCAACCGACTTGTAAAGCTGAAACCCCAGGCTTATAACCCAAATATAGGGTCATCGAAGACAATTCCACAAGTGCAGCTGACCAATTGCATTTTTAGTAAATGTTATCATCCGTGAAAATAATATCTTGTAAAACTATCATAACTATCAACCAATGAAATCACTATCATATGACATCATTGAAGTTTTTGTACTAAACATTTAAAAGTGCCACACCCCCATTCCACCGGAAAATCAATTACACACAGCTGTTCATGTAGGTGTTATGCAGTGCATATTTTCTCTCAGGCACTAGGTATACGTTCTAAAGTTAAATAAATAAAAAATAAATCACCTTGGTAAGCTTTAAGCAAAGTCTAAAGTATGCCTGTTTGATGCGGGTTACAGAGCTTTAATGTACTATAGTGGATGGTCGTGACTAATGTCTTAGCTACATGCACTTACGTAAGACTGCATAGAGCCAGCACGGTGGGCTGTTTCACACGTGAACTTGTGATATTAGGAATTTAGATACAGTAAAGTCGCTTTACATAGGTGTTTTTTCACAAAATTCTAAGATATGCATGTAATAGGCCTGAGCGTTTGAAGGAAGTATCTTGCTGTAACCTATACATGATGCACACGGCGCTTCAAAATTCATATATCGTTCCAAATGCCATTGCCTTCTCCGGGGTTCACCTCTGTCGTGACCATGGGCGCTATTGACCTTTATTATGTTGCCGACAATTTTGTCTTGTTCCATGAAGAACCATCAATAGTAACAAAACTTGAGAAAAAGGAACAGAGCATTTTCCCTTCCAGCCTCAGGTTACACTACTTTGAATGGTAGAAAGCAAGATGGCTGTTCCACGATAGAGATCTGCGCCGTTTTCCAATACTCAACTTCGTCTCCGTCTCAGGCCACGTCCCCGAAACCAATTCCCGATTGTGGGCCTGAAGCGTTTAAATTCAATTGGATTAACTGTACTTTTTGGCTCTCTTGCATCTCATTTGATGTTTTGTAACACTAAGACTAATTACTGCGCTTACAGCTTCAAAGTCAGGTAGTAAAAAAAACAGTTGAAGCGTGAGACGGAGCCGAAATTGAGTATTGGAAAATGGCCCTGTACAGGGATTGCACTTCCCGTTTTTCAGTGGTTCCTTGCCATGTTAAAGGAACCATTACCGAGTACCAGCTGCACAGGAGTCTTTTGATACTGGGTTACTTGTTTTGTAGACAAAACGTAAATATGTATGCATCAGTTTCATTTAGGTAGTGGTTTTCCAATCAATTCTCTTCGGGAGATTCCAACTTGGCAAAATTGGAGACTCCAAACGAAGCTTAAAGGCAGTGATTTAGAGGGTTAGCATCCCCATGGACTCCCTATCACCAAGTCAACAACACGTTCCCCTAGGGGAGATTCGTTTCTGGCAAATATCTTTGATGACAAGGATCAGTTGAGGCACTACCAAGAAATTGAGGCAAACACATTTTCTACAATGAGAACAGCGTCCACGACTCTAATTTACCTAAATGATTGAGCAGGCACTAGTTCAATTGACTTCATTGACCCGACTATGACTTGAACATATGCTGAAGACTCCCAGCCTTTGAAATGCCACCGACAAAATCAGGGCAGAAATTGGCTAAAACCCTCTCTTGATGGAATTGATTGAAACAGGTGTGCAGTCGTTTTATATTTTGCTCAGAATGGAGTCTCTGCCCCAAAATAACATCAACCAGGTGTACAATCTATTCCTTGATTGGCATCACAGTAACAGCACCCTCAGTTGGCAATAAAAGCATACAAAGTATTAACAGTTCACTGAAGGAGGATTTCAATACACTCACAGCTCCAAATGTGTGTGATTGCTTTTATAGACTTAAGTGGCACCAATAGCGTATACGAGAAAGAAATGGTAGAAAGTTTAGGATCCTTTTCTGTTGAAATTGAAAAGAATCGAGGCCACAGGGAGCTCATTAAGACGAGAAACAATATTTCGAGCTTCGAAAAAAAAATTCAGTGGACCAGAACTTGGAGATTGGAAATACATATATAAACAGCCGTACGCTATTTCCGATCCAAAAGGGAAAATGTGAGACTCATTAAGGGGCTCTGCCGAGTGTTTGTCATTGCCCTGGAAGGTATAGTGCATTATGGACTCTGTAAACCTGTCTTGTCAAGCAGTTCTGTTACAGGTCTGTGGAATTTTATCGAATTGACTTTTGAAACATGATATTACTGTGTACTGCACTGCATCTTGACATGAAAACATGCAGAAACTGGCAACTATGAAAGAAGCCTATCAAACTTTATTCGTGTTGTACTTTCGATCATCGTCTGGGCTTAGGCCTGGTCCAGTTTGGATTTTGGTCGTGATCTGATAGTAATAAACGAACACCCTCAAGTCTGCACTGTTTCAAGACCCCCAAATTCTCCAAGCTCTGGCCACAAGTTCAGTGGCTATAGGCAGTTACACGAGGAATGAATCACTCCGAAATCTGTGCCCCAAGAAGAAACAAAACTGAGTGACTTTTTTTTCTACTTGGCTATTTGCAAACGGCCACAAAAGCATATGCATTGTAGTTATTGGAACAGGCGCTGGCTTCCAGAACAGTGTCACCGTAATTATCTATTCACGTTTTCTGATTAATTATGGCAAAGAAACTCCCCGACACCTTACTCAATGTCGTTATGGAAATATGCGTAGTCTATTAAAGTTTGCTTATATAATTATGACCCCGTCCAGACTGGACTATTCGTCATTGAGTAACTATGTACGTGAGGGCGCTGGTAGGTAGCCGCATCAAGGGTACTATTTCTGTTAATAATCTGTCATTCCGCCCTATAAGTGGAAAATGCTACTTGGAGAACTTGTTTCTTCTGGAAAACTCAAAATTAGTTTCATAACACTGACATTTTTTGTGAAATTACTGTATTAAGAGCGATTCGAATCATTCTTAATTTTATTTCGGCAAAAATTGTGACGCAAAGTGACTGGTGAGGCTGATCGAAACTGACACAGCATTTTGCAACAGTGAAACTTGGACCTCAAGCGCGTTTTTGGAGTTTTCAATGGGATATGGCCAAGTACAGGTCCATGAACAGGAAAGTAACAGGTACAGGAAAGTAATTGCTGGACCCCTTTACTTTACTCATGTTTGTATATGGGAACAATAACTGATCGGATTCTGTGTCACAGCACCAAGGACAAGAAAATGACCAAACGTTGGTGACACGGAAGCTGGAAGAAAAAGAGGGAATCTATCGGGTGAAACAGGTATGGAGAGGCACACACTGCATGGAGAACAAAGGCAAGCAAGAAGAGGGTGGATGAGGGGGCAGAGGTCGACAATATGAGGACTACAAGTGACAGCAGAGGCAAGGGTGGAGTTTTTGGGGAAGATAGGACGGAAAATTGTAATTCGTACAAGGGGGGTTTACTACATGTTCGTGTCACCGTTGATGGAGTCTTAAATCTCTTTTTGTGGTCCTTTACTGCAAACGCAAAATACAATTCTAACATGGGTTATGTTTTAGAGGTCTTCCAACCTGTAGACGTGGGCCACTTCATATAGCAATGAGCGGGGGGTGGGTGGAAATGTGATCCCCTCAATCCCCTCGGGATAGCACTTGGGCGGGAATGCATTCTCGTATCGATGAGCTTTTACACAGAAATATAACACATTATCTGAAGAAGCTGATAATAAAACGATACTTTTCTCGCGTAAAAAGAACAGGCGAAAACGGTTTGCCTTGAACTTGAGTTGACGAAGTATGCAAGATTTGTTAAAAATACGAACATGTGATGCAGACGAGTAGAATATCAAACAATACTGCTTTTAATTTTTGCTAGCAGTGCTGCCTCGCAGACAAATCTAAAATCTAGGACATTAACACCGATGATTTTTCCAGAAGATTTTAAGTGATTCTCTTTTTATTGAAATTACCTACCGTTCAACCCTTTACCAACCGAACATAACAAGCCGGATAACACTTTGGCAAACCATCACAAGCTTGAAACAATCTAAGAATCATTAAAAAATAGATCCACTGATTGACTCTGGAACATAATTTGTGGCTGTTGATACTGCAGTTTTAGAGATCAACCTATCGTACCCAGCTGATTGTGGTAACAACTTCAGTATCAGCACCATTTGCGTTGACTGCTACGATCTCCGAAAATCAAACACTATTCCATGGTCTTCTGTAAATTTCAAAGCAGGAAGTTTTCCTGGCACTATTTCACAAACTGGACAGTTTCATCTCACCGTGACTGTATCCCGTAAATGACGTTTAACCACAAGGCACTGCGCATTCTTACCTTTCAAATAACTTGTATACAATGTAAAAAGATCTTTTGGTAGAACGAGCCCCTGTGGGGCACCAGTATCGGTGTAGAAAATATCAGACCCAGACTGCATTAATCTTACCCTCTGAGGCCTATTTGTCAAGAATGCATTAATTCACAAATCCACAAAGTGCGGGAGCTTGCTCTACAGAACTTGGGGCTGGTTCAAATTGAATATATGCGAGAAACGAACGGAGAAAAATTCTACCATATGCCTAAGGATTGTCAATATGGCTGGAAATGCCCTGCAACAATATTAAAATTGCATCTTCGACGCTACTTCTTGTCCAGCAAGAGGGACTGTAATTAATATAGTGTGCGCTTTTAAGGGGCAAGTATTTGTACCAGTATTGTCCGCAAAGGTGCTCAGTATTATGCGTTACACCATTATAGAACTCTCTTAAACAAGGGCGCGATCACATCTTCTGCCGTGCCCCCTGGCTTAAAAAGTAACCTTTTTAAAGTCTCGGGGCAGGCCGACCGGGCATGGAGAAGGGACGACAATTGGCAATCCATGTTTAATTGTACTTTGTGCTCATGTACTTTTTATGGACAAAACACCTGGAACCTATGTTTAAAAGGAAAGAAGTTACAAAGAGAAAAGGCAACACGGAAGTTTATGCAGAAAAGGAGGAATGCTTCCAAACATCGTGCGACAAGACTTTAACTTTGAGATAACAAGCGATCTTTAGCCAACCATAGAGAAAACTTTACAAAGGGAAGTTTAATGTACCCTAGCTCGTCCTCAATTATGTCCCCGATCCTGAAAATTGCGATAAGCCAACCCTGACCTCCCCTTTGCCCTAAAACATGCCAGATGGTTTTACATTTAATCTCAATAAGGAACCGGAAACGTTTTTTGTGGTGGTAAATTATCTGGGGTTTGGCAGCCGCCGGGAATGCAGGAAAACAAGTTGTGAAATCTAAACACAGCAGCCCAGAACATTAAAAACGTTTCCTACTTGAAATTTAACCTTTCGCTTTGGTCGTATATAAACTTTTATCGGTCCCTGAGGCGCGATGCATTGGTGTTTACTCCACGTCATGAATTTGTGCTATGATTTAAAAGCCACGGGCCTGATTATTTGCAAATGTGAATCTAAACCTTCCAAAGTTTTTCTGAAATTGCTTAAATTCAAAGTTTTATGTGTACATTCTTACGGCGATAGTTAACACTCAAAAATGTGACCTTAAAACAAACGTGTGGTTTTGGAGAGTGTTCCCGTTAATTCAAAAATAAGATCCGAGAGGAAACGTAATACAATGTAATGGGAAATGAGATATTTCTTAACCACCGATGTTAAACATTCACATGGCATGTTAAATTTTATTGCAACAGAAATTCATTCAAAGGAAACGGTAAATTTTGCCCCGATTCGTCCGCAGGAAAATTCTTTGGATTAACCCAAATCAATCAATTAATGAATAGAATAAACTTGTGATTTTGGAGTTGAATTATATACAAAAGTTCTACTTACATGTCTCAATTATGTATGCAAAAACATCGGTGGTTTAATGGGCTGGTCTTCTATCACCTGAATGGCATTGATGTCTCATCGTCTGATCATTAGTAGGAAAAATTCTTGTATGGCATGTTATTAATATCCATCCAACGACCTTCTATGTTCTAAATGCAAACTACATACACAATGCCGCTTTTTATGTAGTTGTGTCAAACAAGGACAGAGACGTTCCAGATCAAGACATAGTAGGTCCCATCTGAGAGGTTTCCACATTCGTAAATACTTGCCAATAATGACCTACAAGTGTTGTCAACAGATGTCCTTCTCCGGATCGCATACATACCATACAAGAACCTGCACAAACACGATGCAATCGATTGAGGATAGAAAGACAAAGAAAAGACAGAAACGTTATACACCATTAAGAAAATGTTCGGTGTAAAACGGTCCTCGAAAGTAGGTTTAGTTTACGAGAAAGTGCGATGGTAAAGGAAGGAAAGATGACGGTTCGTTGTGTTCTAAGAATGTGATGCCTAGGACATATGTGCTCGCATGAAGCGACAGCACAAAATAGGTTTATCCAGCGACGTTTCACTGGATATCCGCAATGACCCTCATCAACGGTGAAAAACATTGTTGGTCGGCGTTGTACAACAGAGTGACTCCCATGGTGCAGTGGCTCCGTGTCTTATTTATTACAATATGTACATTATTCGCACGGGGCCACTCAAATGAGCAGTGAAAGTGTCACCATGGTCACCGGATCATGTCACCTTAATGTCCACCACAAAGACCAAATAATGAAGACAAAATGTCATATTTCTATTTCCCTCGCGTCTGCGAGCCAACAATGCCAAGTGGTATGGCAAGGTTTAGGATGGATTTCTTTCAAAAAACGAGCCTTATTATCCTGTACGACTTTTTGTTTGGCTCTGTAGGGGAGGCGGTGCGACAATGCCGAACCAACAGTGCGTGGGGACCAGTTGACTACACTGGTTGCTCCCTTCAGACCCTAGTGGACCTCTATGCAAAGGTAAGCCAATATAAACACGCGTAAAATACTTGACGCCCATACAATATGCAGTACATACATTTTATAAATGGACCCTTTCGTCTAAATTTAACCGTAGTTTCAATGTTGTTTCGCTGTGTATGAGCGTTTGCTGCCATTTAATTTTATGCTATTACAAATTTGCATATATCTGTAAGCTGAAGAGTGATGTCGTCCAAAGGCGGCTTCTCAAGGCTTGTGTTTGGGTTTGTTAACAATTACTTCAATGGACAAGTATACAATGGAAGCTTACTTATGGATCTTATATAACGGGTAAGCAATTTTACGAGAGCATGGAAGTTTAAAGTGAGTTGGCACGCTTTCGGGCTCAAATCTACTGACAAGCAACCACACGTAATGGACGAGAACAAAGACTGCGTGGCAGAACACAGACACGCAACACAACACCGCCAGAGTGGAAAGCTTTCGTACAATATACTTTCCAATACGCAAGTATCTGCGCTCACAAAACCCCCAAATGAACTGCATCAGTCCATTTTCGAATATGGTGGGATTCTTCCCGTTGTGATCACGTGGCCGTTGCGGCTACCACACTGGAAAACGCTCCAACATAGGTGGAATCGTGTCGTCTGAGAACCAGACGTAGTTGTCCTAAATGAGCCCTAACGTATATATGGCACTCGTGCACAAACTGGCACCTCCAAGCGCACGACACTACACATTTCCTCTGTTATTATAAGCCAAAAGGCACACTAAGATTCGTGAGACGTTCTCTTCAAATGCGACAGAACTGGGCCAAGATTTCACGGAAGGTTTGCTTGAACTGGGATCAAGAAACATCCACTCAACGCTGTTACATTACAATCAGATTACCCGCAAACATATACATTATGGCTTCTTCAAGGTGCAAATTTAAAAAAATCAGCTAAGTAAAAAACACAGAAAAAAAAGCCTCTCAATGTTGGAATTCTGTATTCATGAAAATGAACGATACGGTTGTTTTACTTAAAGCGTTTTTATTTCATAAGTTTGGACACATTTTAAGCATATGTGGGGGGCACAAAATATAAATTGGCCTAACTCTGACGATAAAGAAAAAGTATGTTCAGAATTCTATATTTTCAATATTACACAGTCCGTGCTCATTCCTTCTCATTTTTGTCAGAGCCCCTTACACCACTTTTAAAAGCGTCGTGAGTGTTGCATTGAACGTAGCAAGGCCAACATCTTCTCACATTATGATTCTGCTCCTAAGCAAACTTACGACACATGGTTACACGTAAAGACGATCATGGTTGTAGAAAAAAAAAGTGGTGCACATAGGTAATTTCAACTGAACGGACCCTAACAGGCAAGTCTACGCTAGACAAGCGAACCTAGCCTTGGATACTAGACTGGACAGGTGTTCTACTCTTGTCACAAGTGTGTTTCTCTTTTCATGATTGACTCTGGTCAGAGTTTTGGCTGTGCCCGTGAGCTGGATCACCGATTCTGAAGAAGTCAGACGACTTGAGAAATAAATTTCTGACAAATTTCAAAGTTTGTCACTGGGAAGGAAAGTTTAGCATTTTGAGATTTACTAGGCTCAAATGACAGTATCTTGTAGCAGGTTTAGGGAAAAATAACTCGCATTCCAATCAGTAAACTTTCAAGTTGCAAGAACTATATGTTTATCATCAGCCCAAAGTGTGGCTGCCATGAATGTTGTTGGACCATTATTCTGCCACTTTAAACTCTTCTTCAATGTACAAAAATGAATTGACATCGTCATTAGGTTAAATGAATTGACAAAATGTTCCATGCTCCCCCAGTCTCCTGAGGGCGTTGTTGCTGTGACGTCATCAAGGAAGGACAAGGCTCAGTTCGTGCGTTTTTCTGTGGAAGCATCGAGAATGGGTTGAAAGCTTATTGATATGGATTAGCAAAACAATGAATCCCTAGAGGAGGAACAATTTGGACTATCAAATCCTAAAAAAGGAAGAGTTTTTTGTGGACAAAGGTAGCACGGGGGCATTTTGCCATTGATAACATTTCAACTTCGCTAATGAATATCGACATACTAACTACCCGTAAAATTGAAAAGGAAACACGAGGTTACTTGAGAACTTGCTTGAGAAACACAGGTATATTTTTGAGCTTTTTATAGTTTCCCTTTAAAGTATTGAGGATCCTTCTTCAAATGGATCTCAAGACTGATGTATGTTTTTGATGTCGAGGAAGCTAGAGTGGATCTTTTAGAGCAATTGCAGCAGGCTCCGTACTTTAGTAGATCTCATGACCGTTGCCAGGACACGGGGATAGTCGCTGGGCAATATGGTCTCTGTTTGTGGCAAACATCACGGCCCGTTTGCTTAGCCATTAACGGCGGTCGTGTCACACTGTGTTTGACAAATTGCCCACTTCGAGCGTTGTGCATAATATTCACGGAGTAGTTATTAAACCTCAAAAATGAAGGAAACGTTGGTAATTTCCAGCAGTAATAATAACCATATATGGATAAGTTATGCACAATCGATCCGGTATAAACCATAGAATTATCACAGGTTAAATGGAAAAAACTTATAATTCAGTCAAATGTATAGCAAACAAACAAATGAGATTTGAACCTGCAGCCATCGGAAAATACAAAGTGTTCCACCTACTTTGTTGTTAAACCAATTGCTGAAGAAAGGTCTTTCTTTCGAGGGACAGTTGTCAGTAGTTCATTATAATCATTTCTCTCAGTGTTAAAGATTTACATTTTTCTTAACAAAGGTAATGCGTGGGAATACAAAAGTACATGTATATGGTCTACACGCGTGAAACGCGCCGATTGGGGTGCCACTTCGGCATGTTAAGTGCGGAGATATGCCAGTTTCGCTATAATTCTGTTTCCCACAAGTCTTGTTTAAAGCCGTGAGTTCAAAGATACCGACCACGATGACTCAGCCTACAGAGTTCATATGTCTGAGTCGATATATATTCCCTGAAAGTGCTGCCAGAGTTCAAAGACACAACAGCCCCGTGGGACGCCTATGCTTAAGACTCTGTTGAAACAAATTATATTAGCCTTCGATCTATCATCGAAAGCAAGAAATCACTGTTATGATCCTACATTTCTGGTAAAGACTTTAAACACGCTAGGATATTACGAGCGCTGAGGTCGGCGGACACAAACAAGTCCTGATTCATTGGCAGATGGTGGGGAAGGAAACAGGGGCTTACCCCATTTTTCTCTACAAAAAGGCGATTTGCAGGAATATTTTACTTTTCTTTCCTCACATAGGCCTAAGCCTATTACAGCCGTATCCTAAACGTCCAGAAATTAGGCTAATGAAAGTTTCACAAAGAAATATTTACTTTTCCCCGAGCCCCAAACCAACAATTTGGTTCTCGAGATCTACCCGTGTCCTAAATCTACCAATGTTAATGTATTGTCACACACCCAAGGGGGGAGGGTATGTGATTATGGTCAGATTTATGACTTTCGTGGACGTTCACGACCGCCCTGCACGAAGATACATAGGCCTCCTTGTAAAAGGTGCACAGTCACTCTTTCATGACCACCTATTGTTCCGTATGGTATGTACAATACATGTATATACCTTGCTTCGCCTCGTAAAAACAGATGGAATGAAAGTCGAGGATGATGATGGAACGTGGACAATTTTAGGTTGGGCAGTTCATGTATAAAATGAAGCAAGAAATGAATACAGGTGGGTTTAAAATTGCCTGTGAGGACCAGAGGTGGGTAACATTAACAGCGCAAGGTAAGGTTTTAATTGATTTCATTTCCAATACTGAATTCATATACAGTCTGCTCTTTCTACGCTACAGTCGCGCTTTTTCCTACAAGTGGCTGCTAAAACTATGCTGGTCGTCAGTACAAAAGTAAAAGAATAATTCAAAAGGGTTGAAAATTCGTGGCAAACCATAATTTACCAGATAATCAATACACGTATTACTAAATATGGTCATGAAATACAACCCTCTTTAGAATTAATTGGACCGGTGTACATTTGAACTCGAACGAAACTGAGGTAAAATCGAAAATAAACAAAGTGTGATTTTTCTGCAAATCTGGGCCGCCCATGTACAAATTGTAGGCAAAATGACAGGAGTGGTCCTTTAAAAGAGAATCTCAAGCTAAATCTAAGTGAATGGGAATTGTCTTTTGCTGCAGAGCAAACCACGTTGTCAGAAATGGAAATTTGACGAAGGGCACTCCATTAAGGCAGGGGCCCGTTGACAATGACAAGACATAATGTGCTCATGTCTGCAGAACACGTCTATTTGTCACGTTATCGTGTGATTCAGTGTCACAGCAACCAAGGCCTCTTGTGCGAGTGAGTTTGTTTCTGCATTCAATTGGGGACCCTGAACAATAGAGGACAATAAGGTCCCCGGTTGACAGAGGGTCCCCGATTGACAACTGTGTACAAAACATATGGGTGGTCTTCTAAAAAAGTTCAAGTACAAGCAAAACAGGAACAATATAGGGGGTTCCCAGTTGCAGGCAAATACACACCTGTGTGCGTGGGTGTCGCTAGAGGGGTGTATGAGTTTGTTTCTGCATTCAATTGGGGACCCTGAACAATAGCGGACAATAAGGTCCCCGATTGACAGAGGGTCCCCAATTGACAACTGTGTACAAAACATATGGGTGGTCTTGTAAAAAAGTTGGGGTACAAACAAAAGAGGAACAATAGGGGGTTCCCAGTTGCAGGCAAATACACACTTGTGTGCATTGGTGGCGCTAGAGGGGTGTGTGTGTGGGGGGGGGGGGGGGTTCACTCCCAATCCCCCTGCATTAGACTGTTTGAAAAGGAGGAGGATGGTCAAGTGCCACAGGGAATCAAACTGACATTGCACTCATGAAATTTGCTGACGGTCCCTTGGCAAGTTTCATGATAGCACCCCCCTTCATTTAAAATGACCTTGCGACGCGCGCAAGTGATCATGACTGCGGTGTGATTCAGCAACCAGCTGAATTAGAAGCCATTTTTTTTAGAGTGGCACAACATTCTTGAAAGGGTGGTACCGTTCAAACCATCATTGCTGTGGATTGCCAAACGTACGCCCGCATCAAGCTTAAGGGAGGTTTAGATGTACGTATTACACAAACGTGAACGTGACGATTTTTCTTATCGCACACGAGTGCGCGGGGCGTCAAATGCTTGTTTGAACGTTTAGATGCGCGTCCCGCACAAAATGTACATCTTCCAATGAACACACGAATAAAAGGACAAATGATGAGTAACATCCGGCAAATGTCTCAAAAAAGTGCAATCGGTCATCATAAACCAAGCATGAAAAATTCCAAGTTGCATAACTTTTGCACTTTGAAAAAAATGTCCATTTCACATCAGCGAATGTTTAATGCATAAATTTAATCCTTCCGAAAAAGTTGCAGTTTTTCACGTTTTGATCCAACATGAACTTCCCATGTTTCACGTATTGGACGTCCGTGCGAACTATACCGTACGTGAGAGAAAGTACGCACAAAGCAATGACGTCAGCAAGAGCCCACGCCTTTTTCGCGTTTGCGTTCACGTAGAACGTGCAACTAAACCTCTCTAATGAGGCGTGTTCGATGAGCACGGTGCTACCGCCGTTAGGGCGTCTCCTCGGTGTAGTCTAGAGTGGCATGAGTCATGTTAATGCGTCCATTCTTTGCCTTTGTCAACTATCCTTTCAATAACCTCCCAACAATTCAGTGAGGGGGTTTCCTTATTTGTTCCCCTCTGGAGCAATTGAAGTGATGCTCGACATTTTTGAATTGAGAAGTTGCATATAGCCGAAATCAGCCTGTCAGCAAAATGGGTACACCTCAGTGCCACAACAGGGTATTCGATCAATACTCACGCCACCGTGCATTTTCTTCCCTTTAAAAATGATTACCATGAGGCAAACTACGGTCCCGCTTTATTATTTCAACATAACATTGGAAGGTCACAGCTACAGCGTTTGAGGAGACTGTACACAGAACAGCATATACAGCGCGCTGTCATGGCTGGGCATACTCGGTTGTTCAGGTGAACAACGCTTTATACACGCGAGGTACCCTTTTAAAACAAAGAACCTGACTAGGAAAATCTGAACAGTGTGCCAGTGATGGCTGGTCAGAGATCATATTTTGGCCATATGTTCGTACTTGAGTTAAGATACAACAATCATCTTTACCTTCGCTCGTGCATAACTGTTGTCGTTTAATTAACTTGATTCTACGCTGCGTATGTAAATATGGTTTACGTAATTATCAAGCAAATAATAACGATTGGTGACAATATAACATAAGTATTTTCAACTACTTTCATTTTCCTTAAAATTCTCAACTTAATAAAGGAGTCATGTTGCATTTGGCATCTTTGAGCGACCTGCAATTTGTTTATGCCACTGGGTATTTTGTCTTTCAATTAACAAAGAAAACAGAAACAAATCGCAAAGAAAACCCCTCCCAAACTGGAATTGGCACAGTAAACAATGCTGTCAATCGCAGTGGTTTGTCAAGAGAGTACGTGTTTACACCAAGAGCGGAGAGCAAGAGGCGGCAGGGCGATAAACGGGATAAACCGCTGTCTTCAGAAACCTGAGTGATTTCTCTGAGGTACCTCGCTAGCACCGAGACAGTGCGTTATGGCATGATTGACCTTTTCTGCGTGCCTTCGATTCTCCTCATGGGTGCCATTGATTTGTGGATAGTCTGTGACATAATGATGTGCACATGGAATTGCACGCTGTATCGTTTTCCGTTACCACTGGTCTGTGCACACGGGCCCTTGGGATAAAGCTGAGACGAAGGAGACTAACCTTTCAGAATAATGCACCGCAATCATTTGGTCATAACGACTGAGCTCATTAAGCTGAAGTGAATCTCCCCAGTGGTTGTCCATCAGGCACATGGCTCAGAATAATGGCCTCATTTATCACACGTGACCCCTCGCTTCGCTCCTGCAGTGCTGTCACCAAAAAAGGCTACAGACTATGCCTGAAGGGCATCTCTCTTTCCAGGATCGTTGATTAGACCATGCAGGAATAATCCTCCATGATTAGACATTGACTGATCACAGGAAGGCAAGAAATTGGCAGATCTTGTAAAGAGCATTTTACTGGTTGATTGCTTGGCTGTCACGATGGGTTTAGACCTTTCTATCCCAGGGACAAAGTCTGTGCGAAAAGTTTCACAACTGTTGTGGTCGAAACCCACCTTCATTTGACAAAAAAATGACAAAACGTAGTTTAAGATATGAGCAAAAAGAAATGTGGAGCACCTACGCCTTTCTTTTCATGTGAGGAAAAGGCATCGTTGGGAGCAAAGATCGTATGCGCAAGATGGTGAACTTCATCGTGAATACACGTAAAACGTTGTATTCGCATTGGCGCCATTTCAGCACATTGCACAGGCGCAGGCGCCGCGGCAGGCACGTGCACGTGGTGAGCCTGCGCCCAAGCATTACCGTAAACTGCGCAAGAGTATCGCTTGCTCAAATGGCGCCCACGGTAATTACACCTTTTGGACAGAGTTATCCATCTTGCGCCTTCGGCGCTACACGATCTTTGGTTGGGAGTACAAGATAAACGACAATGTCTGCACGATTTACAGCGCAACAAAGTGTCAAGATGGTGGCCATCTACACCACACCACATTTTAAACTGGGACGAAATGACATTTCTGAATTTGTTTCCTTTAATTTCCTTTTGGGTCCTTGTCTCCGATCTACAGACCAAGAATGCCAGCAACGGGGTCACGTTGACCAAGGAGCTAGTCACGGTTGCTCAGCAGCTGGTCACCGTAACAGAGCCATCAAGCATCGCGTACTCTGGCCAGCTTCTCCAGGCCATCGACATTCTTCTCGAACTCTTTGCCAAGACAGACCTCGGCGGGCTCACAGTAGACTCAGCAAATCAATCCATACAGGTAAGAAGCTTAACGTGAGATATTTTGACACAGCAATCTTTTTTTTTAACTTGAACAGACAAACTTTCTTTGTTTGGTCAATTTTATAGTTTAAGTAAAACAACAGACGTTGTGCGTGAACAGTAGAGGGCGCTGTTGGAGATTGGAGATCGATTGGCTACCAGACCCTCCATATTTTCAGTGTAGAATGGGAAATAAATATGGACGTTTCCACCTATGTTACAAAAGCTTTAAAACTTCATAAGATAGGACCACACAAAAAATAAACCAAAGGTTAAATGGTAGAACTAGTATTGTTGTTGGCTCTCGATACAACAAACGTTTGTTCCTGATTACCTCACTGGCTGGTTTAAATGCTTCATTTCTCCAACTAGAACTGCAAGTACTACTAAACGTACACTTTAATTCTTTTAAATCGCAGAACATATTGAAATCCGTCGACAATGTGCTGAGTTCTGACAGCTTTGCAACTCTCTGGACAAATATTCATCAGGTATGTAATCTTGAGAAATCTTGCCACAAATCGGAGCCAGATTGCTGTAGGGCAGACGGAGATTTGCTTTTAAAATGCCATTAAAACAACGTTGTTTTTTATTCAGGAATTGGGAGTTTCGTGTGACCAAAGTAAGATCAAACACTTGTAATAGTCCTACATAATATATAAACGTTAATAGACTACATTGAGCGACGATCTTCATCGTTCGCAAAGTGCTGTGTTTTGCGTCGGCGTAAGAGGTCTTCCCGTAGACGCGGATGTGGAAATGGAAAGGACCCCCAAATTGTACAAGTCGGCAAGAGGCGCCTTTCCATATGCGCGCCAACACTGGCGCCAAGAGTTGCGTATCCGCCAAAATCGCTTCCGGGGCGGTTTTAACGGCCGAACGCAACGCACACTTGTGTTATTTTAATGGGTCGATTTTTGTATCCGTGAAAGTGAAACGCATGAGCGCATCGTGTACGCAGTGTACCAAAAAGTACACGTGGAAAAGCCAAAGGCAGTCAAGCGTCGCATTATAGCCTGTCTATTCTTCACTGTAAGGGTAGCGAAGATAACACTTTTTACTATTTCACCTTTCCCGAATTCTGTCGCCCTAATTCTCGTGCATATTCGTGGAACACAGTGTGCAGGGACACGTACTGCATATGCCAACAATTACGTACTGGCCAGTAACACGATCTAAACCTGTATGCCAGGTTTTGGGAGGGTTTTTCAACCAATTAATCCGTCGTCTGCTGAATCGTTCCAGTTATACCAACTCGGTCCATAAATCGCTTCATGCAGCGACATCAGAACATCATGGAATAGGCTATCGCTGAGTTCTTGGGTATTTTGTGCCCAACAGTGACCATTTAGAACGAACGCGCTAGGAAATAGCAATATACCAAACAGCAAATATGCTGCTAAAGGGCCAGAGAGGTTGAATTTGATATGTCATTTAAGAAAAATACGGAAAAGAATTATCGGTTGTTTGGAGCTTTAAAGGGACCGTGAAAGAGAAATATATTACTAAATCCCTTGAAATTGCACCTTTGGGTTTCAATTTACCTCATTTTAAATTTCTGTTTTCCAATTTTAAACCATATTTTGGAACCTTTATGGTTTTTATGTCAATGGATATGCATGATGAAAATCATGATGTCATCCAAGGCACTAAGCCTGAATGGTGCACTGGTTAGTGCACAGGAAATTCATAGATTTTTCTAAACACTGCTATGGTAGATTTTATTTCCTTTGGCAATTTATTGTTGTGTAAGTATACGGCAAAAAGCAAGCAAGCAATTTTATTTTCGTAGAAATGGTTTCAGATAACAAATTTGGGCTTCACAATTTGAACATAAAGACATGCAACCCAAACCATGTCTTCCTGGATTTACATCAAAGCAAAAGCGCCCTCACTTGTCCAGAAATGCTTGGTCAATTTGGAATGTTTGAAAAAGTGCTCTTTTCAGTTCACGTAATTCAAAAAAGATGTCAAACAATCTGCATGCAGTGAAGAAGAGTACAGAGATATACAAAAAGTGAACAAAGAAGAAATTAATTTCATAGATCCTTTAATTTGATTTTCACGGCTGAAGAAAGCACTTAATTGTTCCAAATTCACCTATTCAGTTCTTAGAATTCTTGTTCCCAGGTCCGGCCATGCTGCCTGTATGATGTATAGCGACAGGTGAAGAGTTGGTGCATGGAAATTAGAATTCACACGCAGCACCAACGAGTGGGGACTGTAATAGTTATTGCAGATTTCAAACGAGTATTTAAATAGAGTGCATCCCTAATTAGCCTTGCCTAGCGAGAATCATCTCCACACGTGTATGACGAGTGCCTAATGACTTCGAGGATTGTGTTACGACCGCAAGTGATGTATGCAGTGGAGATTGCGGGAGATTAGAGACAACGTCAGGTGTATCTGGACGCGCGTGCGCAGTACGTTTAAAGGTACAGTCCATCATTTGTCGTTGTCTAAAAGGTAACTGCCGAATGAACTGTTGAAGAGGATACTTGTAATAAGGAGAGTTATGGCACTAAACTCCTTGAGAAATTATTCTTTCTGGCAAGGCATCATTTTGAATAGAACAATTAAAGAAGGTCATTTCCAAAGATGCGTCTAAACACGCATTCGTAGAAATTACCGTCAGCAGTTCGGAGTTAATTCGGGGAATTAAAGCGCGCGCAAACGGTGGCAGGACGTACGCGTGCGCGCGGTTAGAATAATTCGTCAGTTCAATCAATGGGAACGTGTCCCAGACGCTGAATTCGACTGCAAGTCCAACATATGAGCCTGCATCTTTTGATTGGAAATCGAAGTCCTAGGATATTTGCCACAAAGCAGTGTTCTGTAACATCTTACTATGCTGCCGCGCAGAATATGGAGGCATTTCAATTAAACTTGAGGGTCTGAATGGCTGCTGACAGGCCAGTTCTTTTGTTTCACTGGGTATGCACAAAGGAGGTTTCCCTGTGGAACAAATGAACTGCCATGCGAGAGATTACTACTGTATAAGCAAAGCCTCTAATACGCACTTTCAACAAATATGCCAAGGAGATTCCAGAGGTAACAAAGTATTCATTAACAGAAAAGCATAACAATCATCAACGGAGGAAGGCATACCCAGCAAGAAATGAGACCGAGGGGTACCCCCCAACATGTCCAATCCCTATACACATTCCAGACTATTGTTACTTAACACATCCCCCCCAAGATGTCTGAAAGGAATTCCCCAGATTCCTGCGAGACAATGACCAACACAAAGCAGGGGGGTTCTCTCCGTCTCATACCTTGCTCCATATGGAGGAAGGGGGCCATATGCTGCGGTTTCTTTAAGCAGATTGGTATTCTTTTATATGAAAGGGAGGGCAGGCACTCCTTTTGAAACACCCACCTGCACCGCACACGTGCAATGTGGTTCTACGCACGTCAGTGGTTCCATGCACGAATGCAAACGGTCAAACATCTTTGAAGAACTGAAAACACAGCAAACGCACTTCGTCACGCATAAAACTATTGCACTCGACTGTGCCAACTGAAATTTAAGCTCAATGTGCAGGTGTCACGCTCTTGCTAATGGCACTATTGACACTGACAGTAGACAAACCGCGATCAGAAGGGCGATGAACCGAAGAACCACGGCGATATTATTTAACCATTCCGCGCTGATTGGCTGGTATTAGCCAAAGAGCCGTGTTGTTGGATATCAACCGTCGCGCACCAGTGTTGTAGGACTCGAGCCCAGGAGTCGGACTCGAGTCGGTTTTGCCGTGACTCGGATCGACTCGAGTCACTTTGGAAAATGACTCGTAACTCGAGTCATGTATTTTCCTAAAAAGAAAAAAAAAATCAAAATTTTTGAAACGAATGTAACATTTCTTTATTTTTAATGTAACTCAACGCCATGAAGTGTCTGGTTAAACACCTCTGTAAGCTTCTAGCTGTACTAAACACTATCGGGTTACTTGAATATGGGCCCTTGCACAGAGGGTTAAAATAACGTGATTAAGTAATACCTGCTTGTATAGTCAAAGTTTTCATGGTGGATTCTTTTTCTTTCAGATAAAAAGCTATCTTTTCGTGTGACATTAACCATAGCTCTTTGGAAAGTGATAAATTAACCTAATTTAGCTAATTTGGTTAGCAAGGCAATAAAAAATAAGTAGGGTTTAACATGTATATATACATGTATATTTTTTTATTGCTTTATTGTCAAGCAAAAACCACATAATTCTGGGTATGCGCAGCAAAAAGCCCCCAGACAGGTCGATAACTTAAAATAAGCGACTCACGACTCGGACTCGAGGCTTGTGACTTACGACTCAGACTCGAGGAACTGTGACTCGCAACTCGGATTCGACACTGGTGACTCGACTACAATTCTGTCACAGACTGAATAAAATGGTTGGGTGCTCCTGGTCGTGCCCTCGACTTTTCTCGCGGGGCGCTGCATGTTGTGGTAAAAAAGTCTATAACATAATGATTTGTAAACTGAGCGAGTTTCCGCCTTGTGTGTGTTATTAAAATGAAAACTATCGCGCGGCAATTTTGTATGTACTGTGCGCGTTTCTAGTCATAGCGACCGCCATATCCGTGTAACGCCAGAGTGAGACGCGACGGGGGGCGTCTTCTTTGATCACGATGATGGTCACGTGCGCTATCCGGGAACACTACCCGCGGTGTGCGCTGTACGACAAGATTACGCGATTAAAGTTTGCCTTGAAATGTTACCGTACACAATAGCGTTTAGTTGTTTTTAATGGCTTCAAGTACACCATTTACACGATCCACAACCTTTACTGTGGACATAAATTCTGATACATTAGTTACAATATATTACGTTTTAAACTTGGATTTTTACACACTGTAACACACAGTTCTGAATCCCAAAGAACAAGATCTCTGTTTCTCTTTGTATGATAACACTCTCCCGTGGACTTAACACACACACATATTTCTAAGCTGTCAGTTTTGAACAAATAAATTAATATTAGGGAGAAAGAATCGTTCGGTCCTTTTTTTTACTTTCCTGTGTAAGACTGTTGTAGGCCTACAGGAAAACTACAAACGGGCGTATTCATTGTGAATTACTGATTTTATGCTGAATGTTGGGATATTCACTTGAAAGGAAGACCGAATATTCGAATGTTCAATTATTCGAAATGACTCAGCCCAAACAGGCATGGAGTCAGAGGCAGGATCACAACCCACGCCCAAATTTGGAGCTTGTTTGTTTCACACGGATTCGGATCGCGATCAGTGATCCCAGAGCTGGTTCGCGCTATCCATTAGGCGGCCTCTGATTTCAGCAAACCAGCGTAGGATCAATGATCGCGATCCGGATCCGCGTGAAACAAACAGGCCCCTTAATGTTAAGTCTTCAAAACTTGACTCCAGGATTTGAATCTGAACAACCCAACATTACAGCACTGGAGCTGAAAAAGACACTGTTTTATCCTGCGGCAATATCGTGCATTTTATAAACTGGATTGTGACTGTTTACCTAATATTGTTTGCACCCAGCGACAATTTTAAATGTATTTGCTTGTTTACAATGTAAAAGGGCTCACCTGAATCAAATACAAGAACAACATATTTATTAGAACAATTTATATCAGCATTCGAAGGCAGTATTTCAGCATACATGATGCTATATATATTATACACGAGCAAATTTTATTCGATTCGAAATCGGGTTTGGCGTTGATCAGTCATCGTTGATATATGCGTTTTACTTGCGCGTTGCGTATTTACGTGTCCGTCGAAGTTACACCCTGGACAACGCACACGTGTTTTATGTTAACTGAGTCGTTTTTGTTTCTGAGAGTGAAACGCATGAACGAATCGTGTACGCAACGCACCCAAGAAACCCAAAAAAGGCACCTTAAGTTCCACAAAGACGAACAACAAAGGGGGGATATGGTAAACATAAACAGAGACAAAAGACATATTGTGCAACTAGTCTCAATAAATGAGAATCGTAAAATTACCGCCGCTTTGCTAATTTCCCACGGTTTGAAAAATCCTGCTGTAAAGTTATTGCTAAATACTCAACCCCGACACACGCTTCATTTTATAAGCGTATATTTCATTTTTGAATTATTCGCCCCCTTTTCTGACGTTAATAATGTTCGGAACTGCGTAGACGGTGTGTCCATATATACAGCTGAATATGCGAAATGCAAATGATTCAATTAATTCCTGCTCTATCCAGCGATCAAACAAAATCTAATTTATTCAGAAGTAATGAACAAGGTGGTGTACAGGGAGGAGAGGTTTTTTTTTTTTTTTTTTTTTTTCAAGCACTTATTTGACGAGTCTGTGGAAGGAAGTGAGACAGAATGTGACAGAATCTCACATCGCACATCACAAGTGCTGTAGTCGAGTGTCACATCAGCCATGGGTAAATCACAAGCCCTCGTTATCCAACTAGCCTATATACAAGAAAGGCCATACTTGCGCCCCGAGGCGGCGCCGATTAAACCTCCTAGGAAACGGGCTGCTACTCCCAGCAGGCCCTCCCTGTCACCCTGCGCGGGGTGATTGTGTCTTGCATGACGTACATCGCACATTGGTTGGGGGGCAACGCGCGAGCAGTGTCTGGAAGTGTATGCGACCTGTTAAAATGCTACATGACGTGAATTTTACATGGTTTATGCAAACATCAATTCCCCTGGAAAGTATGCTGCTAGAGCCACAATTGAGTTACAGACTTTAAATAAACGTCCATTTTCAGTTTCACAAGGATACAAAAACTGAGTGATAGGTCAAAATGAAGAGACTCAGTTGGCTCACACTAAATACAAGTTTAACATGGCGTAGGCCTAAAGCCTCATTCCGTGGGATACATAATTCCACATACATGCATACTGAAAATTGTTATGTCATAGTCTATTGGTATAGGATTTAACATGTAGACTGAACATGTAGTTAATTGATGACATTTGAGCTCATTTCTACATGTATGCGGTGAATCAACTATAAAATCAATAGTGATCATGATATTATTTGTTCCAAGATGAAATGTTCTAAGTCTCCTTCGGTTTATCTCGCGTTATATTCATCAATTTTCCAAGGTTGATATGAACGAATTTCATCAGGTGATGTCAAGTGTCCCCTGGGATACATGCACTGTTGAGGGTGATATTATTGATACTCGAGCTGGATTGAAGGATCATTTTCCTCCTGCATTTAGCAATGCCATTCCCAAAATAAAGATTAAAGGGAAACGCAAAGTTCCGGGGATTACGCCTGAGGTCCTTAGATTGTCTAAATCCAAGAACTGATAATATAAATCCGCCATTTGTAGTAAACAAAACGTTTGAAATGGGAAATGTATAAGCCCTGCAGAAACGAGGTTAGAAAATTTACAAGGCAGGCCTGTTCAGAATATGTTTTTGACTTATCAGACAGCTGTCATCATGATCCAAAACAGTTCTGGTCTTTCACAAGTTGAAATGGTCTAGCTCAGCTTGTGACAATTTTGTCATTTATGGCAGTGAAGTCAGTTATGGTCAAGATATTTGCGGACGAGATTCTGTAGTAATTTTTAGCTGGCTCCTATACCGCTGATTGTGCTCATTTGTTTAACAATTGTGGTGCAATGCAGCGTGTTGCTCCACTCCTGAGTGACATATTGCTTCCTCATCAGAAGTGCCAAAAATTCTGTTATACCTAAAGCAAGAAACGTCTTTTGGTCCCGACGAGATCTCACCTAAGATGATGAAACTTGCCGCTCCCTAAATTTCTGGTACCTTATGCAAAATAATCAATATGTCTTTACGTTCAGGTTTGATCCGGTTGACTGGAAATGTGCCAATGTTGTTCCTTTACATAAGTCAGGCAACGAAAATGATATATGTAATTATCGCCCGATTTCGCTATGTTCTGTTACTGTCTTGTACGGTTCTGGAGACTGTTGTTTAGATAGACTTTATCGGCATATTTCCCCACACGATGTCCAGTCAACAACTCATCATGGCTTCTGGTAAAGTAAAGCTTGTGTTACTCGGGTGTCTGATTTATTCCATCATTGGGCGGAAACTTTGGATAACATAGCCCCCCTCGAGGCTGGTCCCGGGCCTTTGATGAGGTCGATCACCAGCTTTGGTTGCAGAAACTTCTTAAATTCAATATATGTGGCAGCACCTTACAGTGGCTGTGTAGTTACCTGACTCGCAACGGGTGACCTTGAAGGGATGTTGCTCATCCTGGGCGAGGGGTCGTTATTGGGGTCCTCATGGTTTTTTCTTGGACCAGTTTTGTTTAATGTGTTTGTCTTTGATGTACCGTTGTGTTCAGTCTGTAGTGCCACAGAAGGCCTATGCTAAAGATACGTTACCGCATTATCAACACTCCTACTGATGAAGTGATTCTGCAAAATGACCTTGATACGATTCATACCTGGAGTGTGCAAAATAAGATGAACTTAAACAGCAACAAATGTAAAATTATGCACGTCATTAGATCTAGAACCCCAGTATCAAGAATGTATCATGTCAATAATAATGTTTTGGAAGTTGTTATTTGTTCACTTGGGCGTATAAAACATAAACTAACTAGGACTATTTTCGATGAACGCACTGCTTCATATAGTTATCACCTAGTTAGTTTAGGCAAATCGTGACTTCATTTAAGAATGTGGTATCTCTCTTGCATATTTGTTTGTACAGGCGTGGCATACATAGTGTGGACATCTGCACAAAAGAAGTCCACATAATGCAGGGTACGATGGCGTTGTGTGGACTTGCTCATGTCCACACAAGGTTCCCCCCTCTCTGGAAAAGACGTTTAAAGGCATTTTGGGGTAGGGGTCATCTATGCTAAAAGGAAGAGGAATAGTCAACGAAACCTTGTACAAAAAGCCAGCTGAAAATCGTGTCCCCAGTTCAAGAAAAACAAGTATTTTCACTGAGTTTTCTTAACTGCACGAAAACAAAGGAATGTCCACAGTAGGTATGTAACGTAAACATGGGTGTGTTTGTATGGGCTATACGATCAACCAGTTTTCCATTATTTATCGATCAATAGTCGTAAAAATGACACACGTCATTTTAATTACCCGTTTGCCAGAACTGGTGCTTTTAAACATTCGGTTTTTCTTGGATTTTCCCGTACATGGATTTCGCTCCCGCAACAAGTTAGAGATGAATTTCTTTTTAATTTGAACAGTTTTAAAACGATGCTTAAACCCGCTTTAGACAGTTTAGTGGATGTGTATTAAGTATCATTCTGTGCACCATGCAGTCGCTGCTGAAGCAGGGGTTCCTTGGCTTGCTTCTCTATGTGGGTTTGGGTTATTTGAGGTTGGATTTTATCATTTACTTTCTTTTTGTATTGTTCGTGTAGTCTATTCGTGGACAGGCACTTGCAACCATCTTCAGTGGGTTTTATGGCTTATCCTTTCTTGTAATGTCTTTTTCTCTTCGTTTTTCTTTACAAGATTATGCTGATGGAGTCGGGAACCTTTCGATAAGCCTTAATTCGGCTTTTCAGGCATGCTTCCCGCGGGCCCGCACATGGCACATTTTTGGGCTTTGTGTTTTGTGCTATTCAAGAGATTTGTTCAAGTTTCTTGTTTTTGTTGTATATATTTATATAATTTTGAGTGTACGATCTCTGTTTGAAGTTTTTATCTTAATATTTGTAATTTTTATAAATGTATTGTCATTTGTCCATGTTTCTTGCCCGAAAAAGTTATCTAAATAAAAATGAAATAAATATAAAACAACGAAAAACGAGGTTCTTTAACCAGCAGAAATGATGAAAGCTGCACCCTGCTTATATAAATAATAATTAATGTCTTCCCCGTATTTCAATTCTGCACAATATTCAATGACCACTCTCCGCAGTGTACGCGTACGGAAATGAGGCACACTGAAAACGCATTTACGGAATGAAGCCTCAGATTGCAACACACGTCACTACGCTAAGCTAAACATTGTAAAGGGCTGCACCCAATATTCAACGGCCTTCTGGCGTATCAACAGCAGTGCTGCCATCCGCTGACATAGAATGTCATTAATGTGAGTGAAAAAAACCCTCATGGCACAAAAAAACTGTACACGAAAAAGGCTTGTAACTAAACAGGACCTTGCCATAGATTCCTGCGTGAGTAGAAACTGCATGCTGTTTACTGACATTGACGAACACGAGAAGCCTTTTAACTGGAGAGAAATCTGCAATGTGTTTTTGAGTGAGTGCGAAGAGGCTGCATACTGTTTATGGGAGCAAGCATTAGGGAGGAAAATCTTCGCGTGCTGCAAACAGAAGCGGTCATTTATTATGTAGAAGGAAGGGTAGAAAAACACACATGAACGTTTCCAGTCGCCAAAAGACTCTTTGCCTTAACTAATAGGCAAAATCGAAAAAGATTCCGTCATCTGTGAGTAAATGAATTTGCTGAGAATTAAACATTAAGAGTAAACGTTGATTATTGTGCAGTCACTGGTTTGCTGATTCATCTTTTTGCTCATTTTCACCCATGGCAGCTTATACAGAAAAACAAGGATATTTCGAGTTCTGTACACCCCGAGCAGTTTGTTTTTCTAACTAATACTTGAATCAAGGGGTGCATGTTACAAGGCGTTTTCTTTCTTGGGTGGCTGTCTCTGAACTGTCAATGCCATTCACTCGGGATAGTTATGTTCTGTTTCCTGTACTTGTGTAAATTCCAAAGAACTCGTACGCCATTGTTCAAAACTACAATTATTGTACGGAGGCCTCTCCTGATCATCGATTTATAGGATGATTACGTGAGTTCTTACCTACAAAGACAACTGCATCCTCTCAATCACTTTTATTCAGGATTCCTTACATGTAAAGACATCAAAATAGGTCGATAACTCACAAATGAAAAACCAATCCGTATTTTTACACGCCACTTTTACTTGGATGATGAATGTTGATTGTTTATTTTTGTTAAAATTGTGTGTGCTTTCTTTTCTGCTACTTTTCCAGTTCAGAGGAGCGAATCTGTTTCTGACATTTTTGGAAAGCTTTGAAAACTACGGGGACGTGATCACGTCTCACCTTGACAGCACGGGACAAGGCCCCCTGACAGTGTCACATACCAACTACAGTAAGTTCGCGGCATTATGGACCATTTTCGTTGGCGGCCATAATTTCCGCTGCCTGGTGTTACACATAACTCTAATATGCTTTCAGGAATCGACATGGCCTACTTGGCAAGACCTCCATTTTGTTATTTGCTTCTACAATAGACTGATTGCGCCCGGTAAGTCACGTGACCTACAAACATCAGCTAACATTGCGTCCCCCCTTAACAAAGTGTGTCATAATTGTCATTTACCAAAAATGAAGCCGGCGATCGGTTGAGTACTCAGACTACTGATGTGCTGAGCACTACACCGAAAGCCGGCATATATGTTGGTAAACAGCACCTATGACACACAATCAGTCCATTGTCGGAGTCGTTATGTGTGATTCCTTGGTCTGCTGGGAAGGTAGATTGCTTCGTCGTGCCTTTAATTATTTAGGGTACCGTTGCTGTTATGGAGGGTTACATCTTGTGGATAAGTCGCTTTCCGTTACCGCCTACTGTTGTTTTTGTTTGGCTGTGCAAATGAGCGTTTATATATCAGTCGTGCTTCAATTTGTCCGCAGAATCAATCTTCGAAGTAGTGCACGATAGCCGAGACCTTACCCACGAATTTAGTGACTACTCGACAAAGGTGATCATTCCCCGGACGGTACTTGCTCGACAAGGTAAAGAGAGAAATAGAAAGTATTGTTCCCAAGCAAAATTTTATGCTTTGCTGTCAGGAGGACATTGTCTCAACCGCACACACATTCACATGTACGCTCCTTGCTTATTATGTAGTTATGTTGGAAAAGTGGCTTTTTCTTCGGTCTTGAGAACAAAGTTTTGGTACAGGCATATTTTCATCAATCTTTCTCGCTAAAGAGCCAAAATCCACAGAAAGGAGTGAACGTTAAATATCAACAGCAGCTACTGTAGTGTGCCGATACAAACACCAACATCGACCCTAGAGGGCGATATCGTGCCATATGCATGCAATCAAACTGAAATGAACTGTACGCTCATCTACGAGTGCGGGATGGGTCCGTGAGCTTAAAGGGATCATGAAATGACATGGGTGTCGCCAGGTTTTGTTCGGGGGGGGGGGGGCACCACTTCTTCCCAGGGCGATTTCCGGGGAGGGGGCAAAGCACTCGCGTCAGCAGCGAACTGATGAACTATTAATGGTAAAAACTGGTCAAGTTTGAGAGTTTTTTCCCAGCAAATTGGCAATCATTCTATTTCATCCTTTTTCCCCTTTTAATTTTCAGTTTTTCCGCGGGGGGGTCCCTGCCCCCGGCTACAATCATGCGCAATGTATTTTTCGAAACAGCCTTCGCTAGCAAACCTCTGTATCTTAATAACTTTATTGTTTGGATTTTTGTCTTGCAGTTTCAAAGGAGAGTATTTGGGTTCCACTTTAGGTTTCATGCCAATGGAAACTCTATCTTTATAAGCAGAACTGTGAAATCATCCCGGGAAGAAAACCCCAATGTCATTTCAACAAAAAATGCTTTGTTCCTTCTTTGGGTTATTAATAGTCGTGGAAGTGCATGATAAATAACTAATGTTTTTAATTAGCAAATTTTAGTTTCAAAATTTTTACACAAATTATTATTTTATTATCTTCCCAGATGTACATCATGTACAGCAATAGCGCCGTCAGTTTTCCAGTAAAGAATCAAAAGTTTTATACGTTTCAAAAATGCATTTCCAAGTAAACGCAACACGAAGGGGGGGTAATATAATTTTCAAAGAAGGGGAGTTTAAAAGTTATGTAGCAAAGCCTCTGTAAAAAAAGTCATTACTGCGGCCCTTTCAATCACTAGTTGGCATCTGCACACCCGAATCGGCCTGTAAAAATGACTTAGACCTCCAGTCTACAAGGTGATACTTTTCTCATCAGCGGGCCAAAATATTTGCAGGAGACTATTAACATCCGTGTATCTAGAGTCCCTGAACTTGCGTCCTCAACACGGCCGAGAAAATTAGTGTTGCCAAAAAGCACACGAAAGCACCTTTTGTTCGCCAGTTTGACGGGTGGTTGTGTTTGCTCGGACAATATGGACACAATCTGATTTACCGGAAAGAAGGATAATGAAGAATCTGGTTATTTTTCTGCGTCTTGAGATGTATATTTCTTATACATATGAAAGGTTGCTTTACTACAGCACTTTTGTTGCTTTTTTTCTTTGGCATTTAAGATCACAGTGTCAAATGTCAAATTACATGTGTTGCTTTGCTCCTTTATGGTTGATGGCTTTATTTAACAATTTTTGATTGCCGTAATGCGGATCTGATATTTTTTATCACCCTCGGGATACAGTCCCTCACTTGTTAAAACACCATGTCTAACACCAAAACATCAGCCAGGAATTGTTTGCTTATACTTTTAGTTTCATTTCTTTACACTATTTGTCTCACTTGAAGCAATTCCAGCGATATATAGCTACACCATTCAGACAGCATCAGCTGTTGACTAACGTATGTGCTCAGAGACAGCTGATCGCATTAACCTAGAGGGCGCTATTTGGTTTGGGTAAAATCTGTTGTTTTTAATCCACATTTGCGCTTCAAACAGTTATTGGGGCCATGCTTTAAAAAGGCTACTGCCAGTTCGCTGCTCCAACATTTTATGATCGGTTGAAGTGCACCTCCGACGAGGAGTCAGGTTGGTGGGAAGAATCGAAGCTTTGGGCAAATTCAGCCCTCGATATAGGGAATTTACACAGAGTTGTAAAATTCCAGCCCAAAAAATTCCACGAAGCCATTTTTCGATTGTAGAAAAAATGGACTGTGAGGCGGGGACAAGCAATGCATTGCCAATCAAGTTGTGATGCTGCTCAAGGCAGCGGGGCATATGAGTTTGAATCGACCGGTCACGGGATCCGTCTGGGCTATTGAATTTAGAGACAGAGGTAAAGCAATTTAGGCGATGTCCTTTAGGTGGTCCCTTAATGTACCCTCCTTTTTGGTTTCCGAATCTAGGTCCCGATAGAAATACCAGTGTCGCCACCTTGGTTTTCGCCTCAACGATTGTGAGCCTGGTTCCTTCCCAGGTGGACCCGGCAAGGTCAGTGACACTGGAAATCTTCCGGTCCGTTAGCCGCCAGGGTCACTGTCGAATGCGGCCGAAGTATTCCGAACCCATTTCGTTATTTTTGGGTACTATTGACATATAATCCGCGATAGTGGGCATGTTACTATAGAAACAGCTTCTCTCTGTAGCGTTACCTGCATGTGTAATTCGTAAAATATTCCTAATTTTTTCCTCTGGGGTGGGGGTGTTGTCTATGTTTCTTCTTTGACGTTAATTTGACTAAGACTACCAAGACGGTTTGCACGCCGCCGGGGGACACATTGCAAACGCGCACTGTGCGCATGCACTCAAACGCCCAATTTTCACACACCGTAAAAACAAGTGTTTATGTTTGAACGTCTTTTAAACGCCTTTCTGGTAAACACTTGAACTTTTTGTGGTGTAAATAATCCCGACCAAAGACGTTGTGAGATTCAATTCTTTTTAAACCAGAGACTTATTGGTGAATTAGCAATTTAGACACAAAGACTCGTTTGGATGTTGATAACCAACACATAAAAACACGTTTTTCTGGTGGGAGCACTTTCTGCACACTACAAACAGTTTTAGGCTGTTTGTAGCATAGAAATGCCACAAGCGGGATCAATATAGGGGACTTGCAATAAATGGAAGCAAGGAAGCAAAACGTTTTGGGATTCCGTAATATAACCATGGCTTCCTGAGGCTTAACGTTGCATTTTGCCCCTTTTTATACACTTTTACAAGGAAGAGAAATCAAATAAAGACATATCGCCTTTCTCTCACCTAAAAAATGCCGCCATTTTAAACTGAGCAATATATTACACGGCAATTGATTCTTTAGCAAATGGACCCTTATTTGAGGAGCGTTTCTTAATTTTCCTTCCAGTTTGAATGGAAATCCAACTGTAAACACCATTTGACATCAATGGTTTTTATTTGTTCGTGTTACTACAGTATCAACACGGAGAATATCAGCTCCGTTCTGGTCTCGTGCAGCATATTTCCCGCCTTGACAACGACGTTTACCGACAGCGTCACCATACAGATGCAGAACGAGCCGGAACTGCCAAATTCCACCTGTTCGTTTCTTGCTTTCAGCGACCCAGCCAGGTAAAGCTGATGTTGGCTTAGTTCGTTTGACGACCAACTCATCCCCTACAAAATGTTGGTCAGTTTTCCCTTTAGACGTCTGCAAAAATTATATTCTGTGTATGAGATAAAATTGATCAGTTGTTGACGGATATGGTCGAGTTCAGGTGGCCTGTTCTTGACACAGGTTTCTGGTTCTAGCGCTCGAACGGCGCGAACACGACTGAAGAACGCTGGTTTTGACACAGGATCACACATCACCTCCTCGTCAGGGTTTTACGGGAACACACGAAAAAACTCATGAGATTTTGATTTTGATTAGCTGCAAAAAAGTAGAGAGATGGCTTCTAAAGCCGAAGACAATGGGAAGTTTTGCCAAATTAATATTAATTATTTTCCATAACACAGAAATGAATATTCCTGTTTCAATACAAAAGAATTCAGCCCATCCAAACATTAACTCTCGAAGAACGCACATGGCCGCCGCCATGCTGCACGTTGCTTGTCACTACAGCCCCGGCGTTCGACCGGCCGACCCACGAACAACAAATCGATTTGTTCGTGAACATCCGGGAACAAGCCGCGCGAACTAAGCCTAATTGTCACTAAAATTCTCCACGGTTGCAAGAATAAAATCAATTTAATTGGTATATCTTGACGGGTCGTGTGAAATTGTGGAGGATTGCGTGAAGACGATGCACGTCGGTCTTGTCGTGTGTTCTGCCTTGTCGTTTCTTCGCCGGTTCGAAGTTGTGGAACTAAGCAATTTCATTATTTCGGGAAACAAAATTTTCCTGCAGCGCCCTCTGTTGGCTACTGCTTCCATGAGCGTAACAACGCAGCTCCTAGTAAGTAGAGCGAAGCAAGTGAAGCCATTCTGGGAAGGGAACAATAGCTATTATAAACGCATTGACTGTCAGCTCAATAGAGAATAACGTCCAGGTGTTATATATCATTGTTAAACTTGTCCTTTTGTGCTTTTAAAACAAAGTTGGAAGAGCACTAGTTTTAGAGAAAGTTTGAAAGAAAGTGAAAGCGCACACGAGCGAAACAGGAAAGGGTAAAAAGTCAGAAATTAATTCAAGCAATATTTGACTGTTGTCATCTACTCTAGATCTATTAAAGGCAGGATGTGAGAAAAACGACATCACAAATCAAATATTGAATTGTCAATCTGGTCATTTCTTTTGTTATGGCATGCAGCTTGAATTTTAAATACGAATCCCACCTGGACTTGTTTTTCAAAGGAGACATATAGAAAAGCCATTACGTGCACTGTGGGTCCGTAGCATCGCACGTGATATGCAGTTATTCCCTACGAGATGAGCCTGGACTGATGTAAACGCACTGTCATCGCTAGGACCAATACAGAATATGAAAATACATTCTATCTCAACACACTGGTGAATGAACGGCAGTCCAAAGCTTCTGATCAGAAGTTGCAGGGCATCAAAATTTGTCCCGGGTCATTAGTCGGTGACCTTTGCTTGCTTACATATTGATTTTCTTTGTGGCCTTTACAGAGTCTGGACGGAGGACTTGGTAGGATGCGAGAAACCTGTCTTCAACGGAGACAATACCGTGACGTGTCGCTGTACCCACCTGACAACATTTGCTGTTATCGGCAAGGTGAGTTGGGACTACCCAATTCGCATAAAACCAGGAAAAGTCACAAATTAACATTACCTTTAAACCTCTCAAACCTGATTATATCTCTGAAAACCGTCCTTGTTAACTTGGTCTTAGCTGACCTGCTATCTATTATTTTCTGCACTACAAACAGTAAAAATAATTGGTACGCTGGTAGACTGTGATTTTACTAAAAAGTGAAAGGTGTGCGTGAACGAGCGTAGTCACACGTTATTACCAACAACTTATAGTCTAAAACTCGGGCTAAAATACCAAATAGCGATTATTTCGAGAACTATTTACGTCTGGTACCACTGCGACCACGTGACAAAAACGAGATTTATTCCTCCCGAGCCTTTTTATTTCCGAAACTGACTGGCATTTTCCGAACTCATGTTGTTAATAGTCGGGAGCTGTCGATAATAACTGCGAACATATTTGGGTGTGTTTAAATAATGCTTCAATTTTCTGATTTCCCAACGTGCATCATAAATCAAAAACTGCAGTTCCTCTGTTTCTCTTAGTATTTTTGGCATATTGGTCGCCACTTTTATCCAATTTTGAATGTGCTGACGCTTGCAAAAATAACTCACGTGTTTGTGCTGCATCTAAAAGGGAGTAACCCTGTAGACATGACGTCACACGTTAATTAATTCAAGAGAAAATTGTTACTTGCCTTGTAACTGAAAAGCAGGGCACCGTTCTACCAGTAAGGGACGCTAGGATAGAGTCGATAACTTCATCTATCTAACTTCATTAATTTTAAATTTCTTTCAACAATGTAACGAGCCAACACGTCGGCTTGCGCACATGATTTGACACGTCGGTTCTTTCGTGTATTGGCCGCAGTAGACTGGGGTCGTTACTTACTGACCATGCCTTTGCTTTCGAGGTTAACGAGGTTCGCCTGTCCAGTTCCCTTAAAACGAAACGGGAAACCAGCACACATACCTTTTATCAACCTGGGTCGACTTCGCTAGCGGAAGTTCAACTGTGGTCTAGATACCAAACCCTAAATTATACTTCTAAAAGTATATCTTCCTTTAAAATCTAAGTACGAATCTTGTGCACCCAGGTTCAAATTTCGACATGTTTAATGGGTTTTGATGTCCTATTCTCTTCACAGGCAAATGACCTTTTTCTGTTTTGCATAATAAAATTTCAGAATGATCGTACAAGCTGGAAGAATATGCTTGTGTTCCGATCTGGCTTCATTTTGTTTTACTCTCCTAAACACCACGCTCAATAATAGAATAATAAATGTGACACGCAGTAAAGGTACCAGACTATTCCACACCTCACCAATATATAACGTCTCAGAAACGGAGATTGGCAAGGCACCTTTCGAGGGCGAGGTTGACGCTCGCCTTGTTGGGACGAAAAACGCCATCTTTTGTTCACCTTTGTCACACAAGTACTTTAAAACCACACGGAACAATAGCTCTCTTTAACATTCAAGCACACTGCCACCCGAAACACGCAAAGAGTGAAGACTTACCATTCTGTGATCCATCCCACCTGGCCACTTCATTCCAGAGGGCAGTAGCCCGTGCTCAACTCGATATTGCCCACACATTGACGTGCATGTTGACCATGATGTCTCAGTCTTATCGGTGAACTGACATGTCAGGCCACACTTCCAAAAGATCATATCCCTTCGCTCCCTTTCAGTTTCGATAAACCCTGTGCAAAACGTAAAATCCTGTATCCTCTATAGCGGTGTGACTGTCGAGATTCGATCTCGGATACAGCTCTTGGAGGTTCAATTCGCAATGAACTGTTTCTTGTGCCCGCGTATCGTTCACTTGAACATATCAGAAAACATATATGTGTAATACAAACTTGGCTACGTCTGGGTACCATTATAACTGCACCTGACTCTATCTAGCATCCGTTTCGGGTTTGAATGCACATTAGGGTATTTCGCAAACCTTGACTTCGTCTCGTGGTCGGCTTATGAGGGTCGGTATCAGGCTTTTTCAAATTTCTTAGCCCTCTGCGTTGAGGTTTCTGCCAACACTGCTCCATTTTCCGTTTCAGAAATCGAAACATCTACCCTGGAACCACATTTGTAATCATTTTTATCTGGTTTCAACGCTAAACACCTCAATATGATCCCAGTTGCCCAAAATGAAGCTGTGTCGAAAACGAGGCTGATAATTTAAAAATCGTCTCTACTGGGCAAATATGAGCCAACGAAATGTGTTGTACCTGATGCAACTATTCACCGCTTGCTGTTAATTACAGCAAAATGTAAAGTTTAAAATCTCAAGAAAACTGAATTCTTTGTTTCAGGCGTTCACAAATCATGCCAAAATGTAAACAAATTACTCTTCACGAAAAGAGCTTTATAAAAAAACACTAGTTTTGCCCACCCTTTTACTACTTCTCGACTTTATTTTCGCAAAATACATTAGGAATGGGCCTAATCCTACCCATGAAAACATTTGTGTAGTGCTGTTGTTTCTCAAAAGTGAAAAAGACTTCAACTTCATGTAATGAAACAGCTGCTTACATGGCACAAACTCACGTTGCTCGCGTTACGTATAAATTAACCTCAAAATCGAACATGCGCAGTTCAAACTCTCCCGCTGATACATAGGGGTACTTTGCACATACAGCTAGCTCTGTGATTGTGCATGTCATAAGCTCACACTGCGTTGTCTTATAGAGGTTTTTGGGCGGCAGCCATCTTCCCGGTCAGTGCTTTTGGTCCATAGGAATACAAATGAAAAATAGACCTCCTGCGCATATCCCTCATAACAAAAGCACTGACCGGGAAGATGGCTGCCGTGCATTATATAACCTCTATAGTTACCAGCAAGTGCTACGCATGCGCGCTGTGACGAGAGATTGCAAGCTACCTGCAGCCTCAAACATGTACATTTACATGTACATTTATCGTATTAACTGCACGTACCCTAAAAACTTTCGTACAAACGGTATAGATCGCTGCAGAAGCAGAGCAAGTCATCGTTCAGGTGAACAGATTCTAACATTCTTTTGCATACGGTTTCTATCCCTGTGTCTCTCGCAGTACAACACAAGAGGAAAATTACCGGATCTCCTGCTGGTTGTACTGGTAATTTACCTGGTTCTTATAGTAACAACCTTTGGCCTTCTACTTTATGCAAATAGGTAAGGAAGACCCGCCCCATAGCATATTTTAATACATTTATATGTTGAAAGTTGAAAATGACATTAGAAGCCACTCCTACCCACAACATGTAGCATTAACATTTTTGTGTACGGCTTGAAATGAAGCTCATAGCTCCTCTTAATACTACTTTACTTCCAAATACAGTGAAAAAGAAGTGAAGCGCGAGTTAATTTCCAAACATTTTTTCCTTTCCTTCCTGTCCAGAAAATTTGATTCAGATCGTGCCTCAGTAGTATTGTGTTTCCTAGCAACACTTTTTGTTGGTCACGTGACACTCGTTGCTGGAATCTACGCAATAGATAGCATGGTAAGAAGTAATTGGCTTGGGCTGGGGAGCAACCCTTAATTTCTTTGAGATTTCATTGGCCGACTCTTTTGTTTCTAACAAATGACTTGGGTCATACGTAATTGCTTTCCAGAGGCCCATGAAGAGTGCGCATACACACAAAATGTCTATGCCTTTGTCGCAATTGGCTATCCACAGTACTTCGCTGTTTGTTTTGTTTTGGTTTTATTTTTTAGGGTTTTTTAACTGAAAAATTGTTTTTTGAAAGAAATTATCAATCAGTACCCTGGAAAGGTCAGTAGACTGAAGCAAAGTTCGCAATATGTTCAGTTATTCCAACGCTTCACGACGACGCCTGTAGGTTTAAATGGCTCTTTCGTTTCTGAGGACGCTCATTTTTCTGTGAACCCGGCTACAGCTTAAAATAACACACACGACTGCGGAAATGCATGAAGCCGCTCGTATCTTTAGAAATTCATGAAGTCGCTAGCGCCTTGGAAAATGCATGAAGCCACAAGCACCTATGGAAATGCATGGAGCTGCTATGGCCCCTAAGGAAATTCACGAGGCCGCCAGCTGGCAAGTTCCACAGGCGAGTGAGTTTTCAGCCGTAGCCAAAATACTTCAGATATGACCTTATCATCTTTGCTCTTGCTAAATTTCCCAGGATGCCTGTCGCGCCGTGGCCTTACTTCTCCATTACTTTCAGCTGTCTTACTCCTTTTGGATGTTGGCCCAAGCTGTGCAACTATTGCTCAAGGTGAGGGGGGAGTAGGGGTTTGTTTTCAAACCTGCATTCGGTTGAATTGAACAAAGATTTAAAAAAAAAGTCCATGGATCCCTATTTCTGTTTTTAATTTGCCCCATTCAAATTTCAAAATATGTTTCATTCTTTTTCCGGACAAACGTTTGAAGTATATAGGCACTTGATCAATGAATTAACACCCACATTAGACTGAGAGCAGAAGTTCTTGGACAAATCGTTATATCATTGAAGTTATTTTACATAATTTTGTCACATGTTGCTCGTTCCTTTTGTATTCAATTTATGAAAATGTGAATGTGCTTTTGATTATACCACAAGTGTAACTGAGCCAGCTACAAAAACGTCATTAAAAATAAATGATTACATGATTTACGTTTTATTATAATAAAAATATCCAGGCATTGATAACATCAATATAATACAGGTTTTGTATATCCCAGCCACGGGTCATCAATGACTGCTATATGACTGACATTTATTGAAATCTGATGGCGTGATTGAAGATTTATTGTAGTTCGACACAACGTGTGATGTTTAGGCTACTGTCAATTCACACTACACAGTCGTGCAAGCTTAATAAAAAAGCCTGGTGCTCTACGCGGGAAAGTCATAAACATTTTATAAGACTGATGCTGCTTATTTTAATGACAGACGAATTGTGTTTTTATTCCGCTTCACTGCCCTTGTAAGATGACATACAAGACGACAGAATCGAGCACCGTGGCTCAGTTCATAGCCCTGGGGTGGATCACGCCTCTGTTTGTCGTTGCAGGCACCGCCGGCTTTAAGGTTGAAGTATACGGCAGAGGAAACTAGTAAGTGTGCAATAAATCATCGTTTCGAGAAAAGTCACTTCGTTAATCTGAGGTGACTAAAACCCGAGTGTTATTATTATTTTTCTTAATGTTGCTCCATCTTCGATCTAGATTTTCAAACGATGATACAATGTCACTATACAGAAGTGTATTTCTGTAAACTTAACAATGTTTTTTGTCATTTATACGCTTTACCATCTGATTTAAACAACCTAAGCTGTTTGGTTTTGACGACGTATAAGTCGTTTATACAAGATGGCAAGTCGCTAATATGACACAGAGTCGTTTAAACGTAATAACAAGTCGTTTGAACGTCTGAAACGTATTTTCAGATGACGGCATTCTTTTCCAATTTCTTATAAATTAAGGAGGTGGACAAGCCTTGGTCTAATTTGATTAAAAAAAGATACAAGTACCTGACTTTATCCGATTTCGTACAAACTGGGTGCTGAAAATTGCTTTAGTTCCGGAAAATCTTTTTGATTGATTCACTTTACAGCTGTGCACTTCCCTTGGGGTCCGGCATTTCGTATGCAGTTATTGTTCCTGTAACCTTAATAGGAGCCGTAAGTACATTGTATATTTCACATGAACATTCGTGTACATAATCCCGTTGAAACGTCATGTGATGCGCACGCAATGACTTTGATATGCGCATGTCTTAAGCTATACTGTTCCTCCAACCATAGAAATGTGTGGATTGTAGACTGGCTCCCTAAAATGAAATAATCTTTATCGTGTTGTATTGCCAATCTAACGTACAGAATATACACATGGATTAATCTGTGGTTTAGGAACGGTTTTGATAATTTTTTCTCAGTACGTTTGCGGTCATAGCGAAGAAAGGAAATCAAATGAAAAGGAATCGCCCCTGTTTTGTGTATAACCTGAATCTTTGTTCTCTCTTTTCCAGACAAATTTTGTATGTTTATTCTACGCATTTTACGGTTATCACTGTCTAAAGAAATCCGACAAGAAGTGCCTTGGCCAGATGGGTAAAATCTTGTAAGTGCCAAAATAATCTGTGTAACTTCTAGTAAATTAAATTTTAACTATCTGCGAAATGTCCCAGGTGCCGGTGCAGAAATCGACTAGACTGACCGAATCAGACTTTGTGTATTCCTCTGCCAGGAGAGTTTTTTAGAGTTTCCCTGTGCAGATGGAGCTGGATTATAGTAAAATTAATGAAAATTCGTGTGACATATACTACAGGTTATCCAAATTAGACCTGTGAACCCGATTGCTGCAACTTGGTAGAACACGGGTTTTATGCAACGATGTGCATGTACATTGTACATATATTTACGTGCACTGTTTGCAACTGTGTTGCTATATAGCTGTGGCATCATCGTCAGATCTGAAGATATCCTAAACTCACTCTGTTCCCCTTCATTTCCAGACCCAACATCCGTGCATGTTTGATCGTTCTCCCGGTTGAGATCTGTGAGTGGCTATTTTCGTCCTTGTCCACTGAGTTCGAGCTCGTCGTCTTTGACGTCTTCTGGTTTCTCTCCGCTCTGTCAATGGTATGTACATGTAATGTATGCACAGTGTACGAGCGGGTACCTGGCACCCAGAATAGCACAGAATGTACATGCGGCTAGACACCGTCACTGCATTTATTAGAAAAATTCATGCAAATACTGTATTAAAACACTAATTAGTGTGCAGTGTAAAAGCTGATGAAGGAAAGTGTGCTCTTTGAGGCAACAGTTGTCGCCACTGAGGGAAACTTTAACCACCCCTGTATGACTGAATGTCTAGTGTTTTTGAAAACAAAAATAAGAAGTGGTCCATATTCTAAACCCAGAAATGCGGGACACGCCGTGCACAGCTGTGGGCTCGAACTGAATTTCTTTTGTGAAGGAAAAACGCAGGCGAAGTTACGATAACAATAATGCCCAGGTGTCCTATCTGGTTCGTAAGTGTGGCGTCTAAACCACGCCCACTGCATGCACAAACGGTTACGTTGACCTTGGAACCGGAAGTTAACGTGCAAAGTTAGTGTTCGTCGATCCAATGGGAGCCTGCAATGAGTGGCGCGTCCGCGTGTATGACGAAGTCACGAACCGGCCGGGTTGTGTTTTCTCTTTCGAACACAGTTACTCCGATGTTGCCCTAACATCAATGGGGGTGATATTTGTGAATGGCACCTACAAATAAGTTTGAAACAGTGCAGTCGAAAGCAAAGGGCTGTAAACGTTCGTCTTGAGGCGGCAAATATTTGCTGGACGAAAAGGAATTTCTACGCTTTGTAGTTCCATGGCAACGACCACTGATGCCTGATCAGAATGGAAACAAAATTACAACGGTGCCATTTCACCATTCAAAAGCGCTTTCTTAAAAAAAGTAATAATCCCTTGCTGCAATAAAAAATGAAGAATTCTTTGTGACTCCAATATTTTATTTAGACTTTGAACAAGGCCGGTACATACTTCGAGCGAAAGAGAAACGAAAGCGTACTTGCCACGTCAGATCAATTATTTGCTTTGCGAATTCGTAATAGTTGAACAAATTTCAACTCGAGCGACATTTCGCTGCAATTTTTTCGTGACGTCAAATTTGCTTCGCTTTTGCATTCGCCTGTAGCATGAACCGGCCTTAACTCGATAACAGTGCGATAGTTTTTATTCTTTTAACTCTGATTAAAACACACAGGGCATTCTCGTCCTCATCTTCTACGGAATTGGTAGCTCGGAGGTGAGCAAATTGTTCTTTTTTTCACCTTAAAATGGGAGACATGCATGGGCTTTAATCTTTGCCTTCGGCAATTCGTATAATTTGCGAGATTAAAACGAAATCGTTGTAAGAATAGTATATCCCTTCTCTTTAACCGAGATATATTCACACGCGTGGCTGCCATCTTGAATATTCGCACAAACTGTGTTCCACTCTACATGTATGCGTTCGTAATATATAGGCCACCCGTGCCGCGTGGCAGACCTTCTTAGTGGTAGTGCCTGTGATAAAGAACGCTACTACATGTATCACCATTTAGGGGAGTTTTTAAGCACTTCTCAGTGAGTTAAGGGCAAAGCAGACAGTTATAAAACTACTCGAAACGAGGTTAAAGGGCCAATCATGGTGCAAGTTAGAAGTCACATGATACAAAAGAGACAGACATCACAGAGATTTATCCCATCTATTTGTCTGCTCACAGTTCACTTGAATTGTGAAAGACTGCGATTGGAAGGGAGGCTGGTTACAGATAGCAGGGGAAGCATCGGAGAGAGAGAGAGAGATATGAAGTACGTAGGAAAACGTGAAGAATATGTCACACTACTAGCCATGCATTAGGACAGCCAGGCCTGGGCAGCATGCGACTATCCACCATTTTAAAGCGAAATGTCATGTTCCAAGGCTGCTGGTAATATATTACAGTAGGCACATGCATTGCGTAACAGCCTCTACATATCGAAACTTAAAAGCCTCGTTTCTTGACAGCTGTGCGCAGTCAGATCGGGCAAGAGACTGAGTAGGATGCTTGGAAATTCGGATCGTTTCATTTCGTTCAACTTTTTTGCGGCTGGGAACAGGTTGTCGAGGAGTATGAGAAGCATTTCGGACCCTGCTGCTGCCTGCGGCACAAGAAGAGCTCGGCAGTGCGGGACTCGCCCCGGCCGGGCTGGCGGGACGAGATCAGCCAGATCAGCCAGTACCGGGAGGCCAGCTCCATCCTGCGGGACATGGACAGCACGGCCACGGTGACCGGTACCAACGGCACCAACGCCATGCCCGGCTGCAGCGGCATCAACAACGGTGGGCTAGAGATGGATGACGTGCTGGAGCGTGGCCACGAGCTGAACGACGTCTCGGGCGCCAACAACCTGAGCGCCAGTCTGTCATCCTCTTTCAAATTAAAGGTAACCATTCCCTATACTGTAATCTTCAGAGCCGGGTTCTGTTTAAATATCAGTGTTACGTTGGCCCAACTCCACCCAAGGCATCGACAGGAATACCGTACCTGTAGGCCTACTGTCCAAGAAGGTTTGAAGCTTTCTCTGGAAATCGAGGAGTGGAGTACAACTTCAACAACTGTGTGCGTTTTATGACACACTGTGGTCGGCCTATGATCAGATTTCACGGACCATCGAAATTTTTCGTTGATCTCCCAAATATTTGTAGGCTCGAGGCAGAGTGCCGACTGTGCGTAATGGATCATCCGGCACGGACAATCGTCACAATTCAGGAAGCTTCTGCGTTTTTGTGATACTAATTTCAAAACCAGATGAGTGTGGGTATCAGGCCAGAGTCACCTTTCCAGCCTTGGCTGCCGTCTTCTCTAAGTTCATTAATTTTTTCGCTTTATTCATTTTAGTACAACGCGTGCTGAAACGTGTAATTCTAGCGCATTAATTTTGTTTTACTATTATCCAATTATCCCCAACAATTATCCCTAAAATCATTGTGTCTGGTGGCCTGATTCGGTAATATTCAGGCAAAGCGCTTTGAGACTCCTAAAATGGAGCCTTGGTTGTCTTCTGCTCGTACAAGTTTCTCCTACGTTCGTGATTTCCCGTTCGATATGAACAAGGCGGCTGGAAATTCCTGGTAACTTTGTGTGAATTAAGGAAAAAAGGTTTTGCGACACATGCAATGCTTTTCCAAAACGCCTTGTGCTACCGGTACGCGTCTGCGCACTAGGCCTATAAACGATACAGGAACTTATAATAGATGTGCGATTTGGACTCTAAAACAATAAACCTTAAATTCCTTTCTATCGGTAATAGATTCATAGAAACCTGCGCTTTGTTTTCACTAGGGTTGTTTCGGAAGTTTTTTGGGGGTATACAAAATTGATAAGTAGACGCTGGTACCAGCCGTTTTGATCGGGTGTCAGGTGTATATAGGCCTACGTCAGGTGCTCCCTCCCTGCATTCACGGGCGACTATAATCTCTCTCCCCCAGACCAAGTTCAAGGTGTTCCCGTCCCGCAAGAACCACCACCAGCAGCAGGAGGGCAACCTGTCCCCGTCATCGGCCGCCAGGTCCGGCCAGCAGGACCAGCGCAGATGACAACCATCCGACACCTCGTCCTCGCCGCACTGCTCCCACTCTGGCGAGGCCTCGGAGTCCGGGTCCCGGACGTCGCCGGCGAAGCGGCCCGGGGCGCGGACGGTGTCCTTCCAACTGCAGCCGATCGTCATCCAGGAAAAGGAGAACGTCAGGACCGAGGTGTCAGTGTACGCAAATCTATAGACCACCCATCGTGTTTTTTTCTTTCGGGGGAAGGGACGAGAGGGCAGCATTGCTTCCACGACGATACCGCCCCTTGCTCTCAAACCTTGCCCGGCTTTCAGTTAACACCATTAACGGCCCAAATTCACCAAGTTGCTCCTTAGCTAGTCCGTCTGACGACCAGTCGTCGACTTCTGGTCGATTTTCACTGGTAAACGGTGCACAAAAGACATCCCGTGGATCTTGTACCGTGGTGCCAGGAACCGGTCACAGGAAATGTGGGCTATGAAACAATTTGACTATCCGAATTTACTTGGCTACGGCTTGAAATGGCACACGGGTCTATGTGTGGGACAGAGGCCGCATTCATAAACTCCTGTGTAATTTCAAGCCTTCTAGTGATTCAGACCGTGTCACATTTCCCACGACGAGCTGGGAAATTGCAGAGTGTTTTGAGCCAGACTAGTATTCAAACAGCGCATGCCCGAAATAAAGCGCAATCGAGGTCAATCGGAGGTGCGTGCTAGGTCTGTCCAATCAGCGCAGCCCTTCCCAACCTTGCGCGCGTGCTTTATTCCGGAATGATCTTGCTTGTTCTAAAATACTGCACAGGCTCATTAGAAACTAAAACTTACCCAGTTCAACATTCCTCTTCTAAAAACCTGTCCTTGCGTGTTTTTACTGTTTTGCTCACCTCGTTTGCGGTAATCAGTTATAACTTGTTGACTGAAATTCCAATGTTAAAATCACAAAGAATTCGATCCAGAGAGAACACAACCGGAATGCGTTCTTCATTACGCCGCTAAGTATTCCAATTTCGGATCAGCGTTAGAATGCCTTGCAAGAAATCAACACCATGAAAGTTCTAGAACTTTCCCGCGGATCAAACTGTTATAGTTCAATTAATTTACAGTTCAAATTATAAAAGATTGTTGATTGTGAACATCCAACACTGCATCTAAATTCTTTAAGTCTACTGTCGAAATTGACGGATACCACCCAAAACAAGTGGCCACCGGTGACCCCTCATTTTAGCAAGTAATGCTGGAATTACAGGTGAGTCATTCCATGAGGTTAGGGCACATTTTGTGAGGGTGTCAATTGTTACATGGGTTCCGTAAAAATGAACCGTTATTTCCCTGCTGTGGATTCCAAATTGACATTGTTATACCTCTTGCAAGGCTGGATACAGAGGTGTGTTAGTTTTACAGAGTAAATGACCTACTCTAAAGGTCATGACAGGTGGTAGAAGTTTTGGATGTAACACGGACACCGTCACAAATTGTGCCCCAACCTCATGGAATGACCCAGGCACAAATTATGAGGCCAGTTCCTGTTAACAAATGCCTTCTTTGGACATTTTTCATAAAAAAATACAGGTCTTTATAATTTCTTTCCAGATTTAAAACATCCGCTGGGGTACCTATTCTACATTATCAAACTATAATCATTCATAATCACTGACGACATGCATGAATGTAATGTCCAACGAATGTTTTCGTACCTTTTAAAATGATTTTGAACTTGAGTTCCAAGACTACGCAAAAATTACTGTAAGGAATGAAGCTTGTACATATTTCACAGTTTGATTGAAAGGGGTAAAAACTATTTTTGTATGAATTTCTGTGAATCCTTTGATGATGTGGATCAATTTCAGCAGAGTTTCTGACAATACCTTTTCTTTAACAAAATAAAAAAATCACTTGTTCTCGTACTTCACACGCATACTTTCATCAAGAAGCACAGAGGTCATCCGTTACAGAATGCTGTCGATTTCAAACACCTTAGTGGCTGAAAAGTGCAAATCTGTGCCACACAGCATATACTGCGTCAACCGTTGCAAGTGCAGCTTGTCGTCAAGTGCATTGTCAACGTAAAGTCATGAACCTGTTTTCTTCTGTATAACCTTGTGCCCATTATGACCTTTAACACAGGAGCTCGTGCAAGTGCACACGTTTGAGACCCGGGTGGGTGCTCTAATGTGGGTAAATATAGGCTCCCAGTCTAAGTTTGATGGCAACCTTTAAACCTGGAATGTGTATACAGGCAAACCATCAAGCTTGGTAAATCGGCCAGTCTGAAAGGCCTGTCACTCGGAAGGGACTCTGGTGACTTCTGGCTCATGCCGGCAAGTTTTGCGTCACAACTGTCGACATAATTCCGCTTTGTTACGCAGTTTCCACGATGCGCGAGCAGAATGTAGCTACTAGACAGTTTCGGCATCCAAGATAATTTTGTTCGTGTCCGTACAAGAATGCACATGACACAGCACGTACACGGGGACGTATAAGGTTTCAAAAATCTAGTTTCGGCATGACTCGCGCGTCGGTACGCGATGATGCACACAGAAACGTAGCAATATAGGTGGTGCCGATTTCTTCAAAAACTAACTTTATTCACCCCAAATTTAACTCCAAGACATTGCTATCCTAACAAACGATACATCAAGTGTCGCGAAAGTAAGAATTTTTTTGTTTTTAGGAATACAATTTAATACTAATAATGTGGTGTGCAAAACCAAAACTTCATACGTACCGACTCTGTACCAAGTTGCTTCCATACGTTGCCGTCTGTGGAACTTCTCCGCATTACATATAACAAAACAGCCTACAGTGATGACTTTATCAGCGAAAAGAGATACCGTTACGTGACAAGCGAGCGGATTTTTTCTTGCCAAGACTGTCTATTATTAGCAGTGAAATTAACGTACGTATAAACTTCACAAAGAAACTTTTAGTTTTACTGATAGATCTGGTGTCTTTCTATTTATGTACGCATTTGAGAGCAACTCCCCGTCTGGCTTTCTCAACCATCTTGCTGTTCCTAATAATCTTATAGAGCAAGGTACACCACAGCAATTGCTGCACAGTGTGCGCATGACCTGTGCGTGTTTAAAAAGCAGTCTGTGAGATCATAAAGCAAAGAATCCAATACGACGGGAGAACTCTCGTCGCTGAGCTTATGAAGATGATTTCGGGACTAAATACAGTAATTTCTTGACTCATGGATGCATTTCCTTGTGATGGTACAGTTCTGGCAAAAAGTGGAATAAACACAGTACCCGACTATTTTGCCTGTAAAACCTTCTTCATGTAGACAATTCAAACATGGCGGCAGAAAATTTAAAAAGGTTTTCAAAATGTTATGTTTCACAAATTCATTTCCTCTTGCTTGAACATTACAGTGATTCCTGACACTTTTCCAAAGATTCTTATGTACGCACATTACCGTTTCTAGTTCCTACCAAGTTAAAATCTTTACAGAAGTTTACCGTACAGCCAAACATTTGACTATAATCAAAAAGTTTTTTCCACTATAATCGGACTTTTCCACCATTTTATATCGATTCTCAGTGACTGAAAGTGAAAATGTATCTATACTGATGTTCGAGCAATAATTGTACAGAAGAGACAGTAAAAGCAATTGTAACATTAGAAACCATCCAATCTAGTTGCTAGAGTTTAATGAAGGCGCGGTTAAGTAACACCTCGTACACGAACAAACCAGATTTGGAACAGAAATAGAAGTTTAGTACTGGATAAGTTAAATTTCCAACAATAATCTCTTCCAGTCCGGTAAAAAAAAATTAAGCATTCTCAAGTTTGACGTGTATCTCAAAGTTTTTAAAACATGTTTTTACTTGGGCAAGGGTTCAATGAATCAGTACAGAGAGCGTTCCAGCGGAAGTGGCGCCATCTTCGCAAAGGTTTCCTATTTCCTATTGCACATTATTGGTCATTTGCGTGTCCTTCAAATATGTTTATTCACCTTTTTTATGATGCATTCGAGTGGAAAGTTTCCTGTTAATTTTATAAATTCCCAAGCTTTCGCTGTACATGCCTGAAAACGTCTGATTTGTTTTTTCGGGTAAAAAAATCCGAAAAGCCCCCAAAATCTGTTTATATGTAAACATGCACTAGTTTTGTCGGTTGGTCATACAGCGGGCACCTTTTGGTAATGTTGATTTGCACAGGTAAGTTTTACGAGTACATACAAAGTGCCTGTTTAACGATACTTGGGACGTTAATTCTAGAGTTAGTTATATTGATTTTAACTTCGACTTGAAAAGAATTGTTACTGAATCTGTGTAATGTAAAATGCGGTGCAATAGTTCTACGTATACACATTTCAAATCTTTCACGAACCGTTGTTTTCGCTTATGAAGGAAAAAAGACAGAAAAAAGGAAAATAAAATCTGGTTCTACATCTACTGGTCCTTGCAAAAAAAGTATTCTTAATCGAAATAATAAGAAAACATTCTGACAAGATATATATATATATAGGCCTACAGGCTTTTCAATATTACTTGAAGTCTTTAAAACAGATTTATTTATCATTCATGTATTGTAATCTGAAATCCATTATTAGTATTAATCAGTACAGGCATCGGTGTACTAGCTTCAAGCTACAGTTAGAATATTTAAAAAGTGTACGGAAAGCCAATACTTTCTGAGGATGTAAAAACAACTGTCAAACCTCTGTCTTGAATAATATACATGTATTTTCACTGTGGACGTAAACGATCATGTGACCGGGTGATAAAAACGCATATCGCCCTCACCGTAACGTATTACGCATCATGGTAACACAGATCAGTTCCTGACCAAGTCCAAACCACGAGCCAAACTATGCACATGTATCTGTGCTACCTTCGCCTAAAATTGAAAAGAGTAAACTCTAGTGCGAGAAGCAAACAGGCATATGAGATAGTCGGCTCTTGTGAGCAGTTCAATTTCATCTGAAATTCTTTCCTTCATGTCTATTCCTAAACATAGGCCGAGTTCGGGCGGCTTGTTCTCGTATGTTCACGAACAGCTCGGTTTGTTGTTCTTGGGTCGGCCGCTCGAACGCCGGGAACAAACAACCGGTTATCCATGGTAGTTAGTGACAAGCAACATGCAACATGGCGGCGTCCATACAGGCTACGTTATTCGAGAGTTAATGTTTGGATGGGCTGAATTCTTTTAAATATAAACAGGACCATTCATTTCTGTGTTACAGAAAATAATTAATGTTAATTTTGCAAAACTTCCCATTGTCTATAGCTTTGGAAGCCATCTCTCTACTTTTTGCAGCTGTTCAAAAAATCAAAATCTCACGAGTTTTTCCGCATGTTCCTGTAAAACCCTGACGAGGAGGTGGTGTGTGATCCTGGTCCGAGAACAGTGTTCTTGAGTCGTGTTCCCGCCGTTCGAGCGCCAGAACAAGAAACCCGTGCCAAGAACAGACCGCCAGAACTCGACCATATCGTCTGCTGAACTTCAAAAACATTATGTAGATTCTCCTCCACAAAATGTTTTGAATACGTAAAAATGCCGATTCCGAGTATCAGATGCATGCAACCAACACAATTAAGCCGATACAAAGCACTGAGACACCTGCCATTTTGGTTGTGTTGGAGAACTTCAGGTGGAGAAAATATTGCAAAGAATTCAAGACAGAGGTATATTAAACAAAGAATGACAGAGTCAGATATCATGTTTGTACATCCTTGGGGGTTAACGGCTAGCGCCCTAGGCGAAGCTGAGGGTGCCACAGTCCATTTATTGTAATAAAGCATCAAATCCCACGTGACAGCAGTCAATATCTGCTGCAGAACTTCACAGCTGTATTTTTCATTGTATTAAAAAGATTCCATAGTTTACTAGACCATTCAAACCTTAGGCACGTCGTATACAGTTGCATAGAGAATCAAGTGACACAGGATTTTTTTTGTAATTTGAATACAATAGTCGTTCATGTTGTGTGCAATTTCACAGAAATTCTTGGCAATACACGTTACAAAGTGATCTTGCATAGAAACCACATCTGAGTGGAACGGTGGTTGAAAAACAAAGACAAGACTTGACGCTAGACATGTATTTGTGGTAAATCCGGTCCAGAGTGTGATTTGGACCATTTTTTTCTCTTTTTCATCTCAACCAATGTGTATCCTTTCTATGTCAAATCATAAATATTAAACCAATCAAATAAAATGATATCAAAGATTTGTTTTTCTCAAGAGTTTTATCAATTTGTTGGTCTGATATCTCTTGGAGGATTTGTGTATGCATTTGCTTATGGAGAATAACGCACCTTGGTTGTGGCCACGGTGTGAAGGTCGAGCGTGCACATCTTGCTCGCCAAATCAGCACGGACAACACAGACCAGTTCTAATCAAGAGCTTGTTTTTTTCCCCGACAGTGCAGTAGTTGAGCCCCTAAAAAGCATCACAAGATCACAAGACCAACACATGACCTCCAGTCTGAATTCAAGTCACTAGGTATTCAAATGAACCGCGACAAAAGCATTCAAATGTCACTGTTCCCCTTGGACACTTCTTGTCGGGTCTTGTGAACATATGAAGCAAGATGTGGGATGGAGAGCTCCCCCCCCACACACACCTTTGTGCTGGACATTTTTTGATCGGAATCTCTGGAATTCTTTACATACCTCGGAGGGGGGAGGGAAGTGTTAGGTAACAGTCGTCTAGAGTGTGTATAGGGATTGGACAGGTGAGGGGGTACCCATCCGTCCCATATCTTGCCTGGTACATGTATATTACTCTACGGAAGGATGTGTACAGGGATTGGACATGTGGGGGGTACCCCTCCGTCCCAGGTCTTGCTGGGTATACTTGTGATGGTCTGGACTGCCACAGTGACTTCTCAGTGCAAAACATTAACACAATTTCGCTTCCGTTTTGCCTGATGACACTGTATCCTATCACCACCCGCACTGTATAGTACATAACTAAACCACTTTAACGGGAAGACTCCTAAAACGAATCAGATGGGCATTTACAAAATCAAAGCCATATTTTCTTTGTGCTCCGCAACTTCAACACTGTACTCTAAAAATGTTGATATCAAGCTGAGAGGCAAGTTCATATTTCAAAATAAAACAAGCAAACCCAACTTCTGTGCGGTCACAGAGAGCATGGGCAATGGAATTCACCACAGTTCATATACTTCTGTAACAGCGTCAGAAAGCAAAGTTGGTCACCAGCATATGGGGGGCTCATCTATGCTGATCTCTATCTTCTCATGCTCCAGTTGCAAGAAAGACATTTCTATTCCTACTCCTAGTCCATCACATGTTGCTCCAGAGCATCGACACTGCTGGGTGGAGCCAGGTGTGTAGGGGTAAAGTGGCTTGCCCAAGGACACAGAATACAGCTTAGATGCTGGATTCCAACCCCTGACCCTCTGATTAAGAGTCGGGGAACAACAAGACCTGGCCCCGCCAGCTCGCCCCCACCCCCAAAAACACTTCAACTCAGGTGACTTTCACAAGAAGTGTTAAATTCCCTTTCAATTGGCAAATGGATGTGGTATAGTCATGCCGGAAATATAGCAGTAGGGTTGCACAGACCTTAATCTCCCTATAAACCACAATGCATAACCAGCTGCTGAAATGTGACGCATTTCTGACAGTAAAGACTTCAATTCTAGTCTGACGGCAACAGACTGCTCAGCTTTGTTTGAAGAAGTCCTGGATTGGTCCTGACCAATTTGTTGAATACATGTGTTTTGTTCTGACAAATCTTGAATGTTTTTTTCTCAAACTGTGACCAGGTCACCAAAATCATTAGGATACACCAAGGCATCTGATTGGTGTACCAACAGACAAATCCTAATTGGTTAATATGCCCTTCTCTCTGAGTTGTCCTCCCTCTGTGGGTAATGTAGACGCCAACATACTCCAAGCGACACAGTCTCTACCAATTTCAGGTGTGACAACAGATCTGATTGGAAGGCTTTATGCAAAGGCAGCCCTGATCGGTCAAGGTACCTGATTTAGAATCGTCTACCTCTCTTAGCCGTCGAAGACCCATTTTTCCGAGGACTCGGTGAGTAACCAACCAAGTCGTCCCCTTCCTGTGATCATCCCAGTGATACAAAAAAATAGACAAAAATAAGCCAGGTATTACTGCTTGCTCACAACGCAGCCCAGAGGTATGTTCAGCAGGCATAAAGTATGAAAATATAACATGACTTGAGGGTGAATAGTTGTTATATATCACACCTTGCTTTAGCAGAAATACTGTCACATGGGACTCACTAATATAGGCTAGAGCATGAATTATCTGTCACCGTGAACTAGATGTGTCATTCTAAAAAAATTGGGGTCCAATAGTTAGTGTGTGTTGCTATCACGTGACAATCGATTTGGCAAGTTTAGAATACATTCTTTTGCAAGTGATAATAATTCAAATTACCTACCAAACAAAATAAAATTAGTTGGAAGTCAATTTCTATGATACTGTATTTCCCCATTAAAATTACACAGGTTAGGTGTAACAGGGTCCCAAAATGTTAAATTTTTGGTCCCTAAATTCATAATATGATCTAGATGCCTGTGAAAAAAAACATGCATACATTATTTCCAAAGGTAAAGTGCCTGAATTGGAACTATATTCAAATGTTTTAAGAGGTTAAAGTGCCCTCAATAACAAACCCAGAGAAGTTTCTTATTTTCATATTTCTGACTGAATTGTGTTATAAACCAAATATGGACTGGCAAACAGTGCATATATGCACTACGTTTTTATCACGCACAATCCCTCATAGTGCATAGATGGCACTAGTGACCTCACTGCCAGTCCATATAGCATATATCTAATGGTTCTCCAATGGAAATAGTTCTCTAAACCCTGCTTTGGGAGGTATTTTATAAAACTTCCAACAGCCAATTTCGACTATCCACCTCAGATAAACCATATTTTGTTTGTTAGTCCATATGTCACAGGGTACAAAGTCGCCATTATAATTCCATGCGTCACTGAAAATGCTACATGTAATAACACACACAAGTGCAAGCATCCATTGATGTGGCTATTGAGCCGATATTGCATGTGCAAGGTGTGCCAGATCCTCTGGTGCATGTCCATTAAACACATAGTGCTATAGGTCAACACTTGAGCATTGACTTCTGTACAAAGTGATGCCTGCTGGGCGAATCTCTGCTTGTGCACAAACCTATGGAAAACTTGAAATTTCGTACGGCTTTTGGATGGCTATTTGTATGTCTGCATCTGTATTCTGAAACGAAGCGTCAAAATAGCAAAAATGCAAAAAACTGAAACGCACAATCAATAAAAGAACATTTTGCTCTCTGCAAACCACGCAAAGTCATGTGCCTATGCACTGCAGATAATTTTGCCATGACTTTTTTGAATCCGATTTAATCAGTACTCATTGTGCATTGCGATGAGAGTGCATAGTTCAAAACTCATTCTATCCAATTTCAACTGTTCTACAAGCACAAACAGATTCAACATGTCAGCGCCCAGGACAGAGTCCACTTTTCTAAGCACAAAGGATGAGAAGTTAGCACTCTAGTAATTTAATATAGCTCTATGGTTGAACAGTACGCATGTACAAAACGGCCAAAATAACATCTAGCACGTAATCAAACCACTCCTGATCGTGAGTACCGTGGAATACGACGAGTATTAAGGAGCACTGTCTTGCCAATATGCATGTGCAGTCCAAGTGTATGAACACATGCGTCAGTGTGGTGGCACCACAGTGATTGCGTCTACACAACTGGGGGAAAGCTTGCCATGCGAGGGCAGTACATACCTCTGAGTCGTCGCTCTCTAGAAATATCACTGCGCTCCTCTTCGCATTCCTGTACGACAAACAGAAATTTCGAGAATCAGAAATGACCAAGCGACAGACATATCTACCCTGTCTGTGTGCAGTGTCTCAGAACTCGGGGTTGCCCATTTTGGGATGTTCCATTTTGGGAACAGGGTGTGGCATGAACTACTCCTGGAAAACAAAATGGGCTAGCCTTGATTAGGGCAGTGATGGGTACAGGAGCACCTGATTACCAAACCACAAAATGGAAGGTACCCAGTTTCATCACCAGATGCAGTCACACATTCCAACACACACCCTCACATGTGTATACTTGTGGGGTATTTCCTTTGTTCTCGTGTACAAAACTCCCACACAACACGGAAAAATTTCAAATCACAGCCATTTCAACCAAATTCAGTTTCATGGGTTGAAATTTCGACCGTATGTCCCTTAAATAAAACACTTCAATTTGCAACTATGAATAGCACTTGAAAATTCCTCCTTTTTGAGTAAATTTGAAATATCTATTTCGTGAAATTCTTGTGGGGCACCATATTAGTACCCCACAAGGATCAAAGCTGGCCTTGTGGGGTACCTTCCATAGTTCCGGTACCCCACAAGGCCCCATGTACAAGCGCAATCTTTCTCGGATGTACCACTTGAATATTACAGCTTTTTCACCGACGATTACATAAAAGCAGAGTGGGGTTAGGGACCTCAGTGTAGCAAGAACTGGGCAGGATTCAAACCCACGACATCTGCAAAAAATGCTCAAGTGTTTCACCCATGAGACCTTCCAGGTCCGTTTTGGGCACTATTATTTTGATATTGCTTGGCACCAAGCCCGATGCTGAACAGTACAGTCATTGCAACGCTTACGGAGTATTTCTGCTGTCACGGGTTCGAATTTCACCTCACTCTGTTTTGGTCGTGCGACACAAAGGCTGAACTGCATCATGACAGACCGCCACGAGAGTCAAAATAGAGCAACCTGGTTTGACAGACACCAAAGTTCTTGCCCACAGAGTATATTAGCCAAAATTCACCACAATGTCACAAAGACCTCCTCATGTTGCGTAGTTCTACTTCAAAATATCGTTTGTACGCCACAGACCTTTGACTGCCGCCTTTCCTTGATGAGGCCGATGATGTGGTGGCTCGGGAGGAGATGCTCTTGTCTTCAGAATCATCACTCTGCGAGATGCAAGCGAAAATCCCAATGAGAGAGCTCCTGGAAGCTCAGAGGCAGCTCATTTTCAATATAGCCTGAAGGCCACACCTCCACCTTCATGTCAAGAAGATGGGACATTCACAGGGGGAAAGGGAGCCTCAAGTTACTGAAATTCTGCTGAGAGCAGAGAAGTATGAGCGCTTGGATGGCGCTCTCAGGCGATTTATTCCAGCTAGTAGTCGAGACTTTCCCAAGACCAGACACATGTGGGCTGAACAATGTCAAGGAATGCTTTTGTTGCTGTTCGTTTGAATAGCTTGTGACTTGAATCCTGACTGAAGGTCTTGTGTTGGTCTTGTGACAATACTGGTCACTACCCTTTGGCCATAGAAGTGCTTTCTGAGAAAAATCTGATTCAAATCAGAAGCACTGTAAAATTAGACGTTCAATGGTACTCACATCCCCACACCGGCGAGAATTTCTGGCCGTGGGCTTACTTGCTGGAATAAAAAAAATAATGAAACATTAAAAAAGTTATACCAAATAGTATGTTTCTTTGCAATTATTTCTGCTGTAGAATACTGAGAACTAATGTAAAAGACCGACATGTATTGTTCAAACTGAAAACATTTTAAAAGAACTTCAATTCGAACTATGTCTCGTCTTTTGTGAATTTAACCTGCTACAGCTCACTTTCGGTCTTGCCATGTCCCAAATTTATGGCTGTGGCTACATGTAGTATGTGCAGCTAAAGAAGCCACTGACTTGTGGCTGTAGCCATTTCCCATAGCTACATGTATTACTACTGCCACACCCAGTTGATTCAGACCTAGCCTCTCAAATAGTTGGAACGTTCCATGGTCTTAAGAACGCAAACAATTTCAAAGAGCCAAGGGTTCTTTAAATTGAAAATGAAAAGCAGTTTGTTGATCTGTCCTTTCGGTGCAATCGTCTGAAGGTTCTTTTTTTCTGCAGGTTTCAAAGGTCTGACGGTTCATTTGTCCAGAGATTCAGTCCTCCAAATTTACCATCAGGTTTTTTTTTAATTTAGAAGTTTCAGAGTTTTGAAATTAACACTAGGTTTGAGAGCACAAAGATTTGTTAATCGAAAAAGCAACCTTAGTTCCAAAGACCCAACTTGAGCTGGAGAAATTTAATTATATCTTTCAGAGGGTGTAACCTTTGGACTGTTGAAACTTCAGACAATTGAACCTTTCTACTATCAACTGAACCAACATCCCCGCCCCCCCATCAGGCCACAATTTGGACCCACCTCGGATGAAACTGTCTGACAGGACGCTCTGCTTTGAGCGGCTGTTCCCCGTCCCCTGGCTCTCTGCCCTCCCTCCTCCCCGCGATCGGCTGCCTCGAGTCGATGACCCCCGGCCCCTCCCTCCCCGGCCACGCCCTCTCCCGCGGCCACGCCCTCTGTCGGTGGTGTCGCTCTCATCTGAGTCGATTTGTATGGTGTCTGGGTCATCATCGTCGCTGAAGTCGTCTCCTCTCTCGAGACGCTTCTCCTTCGCCTTTTCCATCACCTGCAGCAAAGCACAATGTCAGAGGCCTAAGCAATGAACCTCAAGCTGGGCCAAGAGAAGATACCAGTTTCTTAGCAATGGAGGCCCCTTTGGTTGGAACTAAACATTGCTGGTTCTCGAACGAGTAGGAATTGCGCATGTTAAAGGTGCGTGGCTACCAACAAAATGAACACTCCCGACCAACATGGCTCTTTTCAACCGATGAGGGGGCATTTCTGCTCAATGTGGATACCTAGGCATTTAGGCCTGTAATCTTCCTTCTATTAGCCCTGAGTAGAGGTGTCACCTTCAAAGAAGTCAGGCTGCCAGACAGCCAGATGCTCAAGTCCTGCCCACCTCAGGTTTAAGTCTGTGGCTGTTGCTCAGTTCAATTCAATGAACTGGCAATTTTCACAACAAAATCCTTTGTTCCTTTTGTCAGCTGGGAAGGAGGAGCTCAGAGTTGATCAAAGCCGACAGAAGCTGTCAATCAAATCAGTGGGAACAATGGACTGGAACAGAGTGGAGGCTGGTAGTGGAGAGCTCACTGTTCAAAGCAAGAGATTTAAAAAGACTACGAGGCTCTGCCTTGCTATTCACTTGCAAAGTCTGGCCGCTTGTTCCCGTTTCCTTCCTTACACCACTTTTATTTCACAACAAATTGGCGCTGGGTGTTTTCATTATTTTCGGTCAAAAATCTTGACCCTTTCAAACGTCAAGATACCACGACCTCTCTACATGAATGTTTGAGACGCCGACACTTGGGAGTCATTTGCACATTAAAATTTGCGTTATCATTTCTAACTGCACCTTCCTTTCTGCAACACTCCGATATGCTGCAATGTAAGGTACAACACGCAGTGTACAGCAGCCAAGTTCCAATTTCAACATATGTGCTCACTTCCGGAGCCTGGCTCCATATTGAGGGGCAACTTCTTTAATTTCTAGGGATATTGAGCACTGGCGTAGCTAGGATATTGGGCCACAAGGATGCACCAGCATCTCACAGGGAGTAGGCACAAACTTTCAGTGGTGTGGTTGTTTGGGGGGCAAGCTTTTGTTAGCCTTGTTCAATATCCATTCATCCGCTTTCTTCAGTGGGGGGGGAGCACCGGGAATTTGTGGGTTGGCACGTCCCCCCCCCGGCCCACAGTGGCTATGCCCCTGATATATATTGAGACCGAGTTGTTGGTGAATATATTGCCCCTATTTTTTGGTCCAAACAACTCAAACATTGCTGTGCAGGGTCAAGTACTCTAATCTTGAACATTATTTTGAATCAAGGAGTTGGATTGGTGTAATGGTACATGTTCTTTCGTTGCCTTTCGGCTCTACGGCCCAGAGTTCAAATCTTGCCCAGGCAGACATGTGGAGTGGGTTTTCAGTTCCCCGCCTCATTCCCTGCCTTCCTTGGAATATTTGTCGGGGGTTTTCCCAACCGCCTCTTAATCGAACATCTCCTTGATGCCTTCTTCCCTAAGGCCCCAAGCGAGAACAGTTTATACATGTGTATGACAAGGCTTTGCTCTGGTCAAATAAAAAGTGAATGAAAATTTTTAAAAACAGTGACTGAAATGTTCTTACTGCTTTGACTTCCTTGGCTTGCTCAGCTTCCGACATCTTCTTCCTCTGCTCCTTGAAATGCTTCAACTGCAGAAAGAAAAGGTGAAAATTTGGGATGCGTCACAAAGTTTTGATACGGCTGGCTGTAACACAAGCATCTATGGGAAATGGCTGTAGCCGCTAGTCAATGGTTTCATTAGGTGTGCATGTTATTGCAAGCCGCAGCCCGGACTGTCAGACACGGCTCAACACCGATTAGGAAAAGACTATTGAAATGGTTCCTCAGTAAACTTGGGTTTTAGTTGCAATGTTATTAATGTAAGGTTTCAATAAATTTAGAATGACTAGGGTTTTTATAATTCTTCAGGTAAACGTAAAAGTCTGTGTTGGGCCAAGATATAACATTTTCCTTTGTTTCCTGTAGCACGGTAAGCCAGACCAGTGTTTGAATGGTGCATGCACACATTTAGACTCGCCAATTTTCACATTCAAGAAAAAAATAATTTCTCATAAGTCCCACACGCACGTAAACCGAGGTAGAATTGTACGAATAGAATCCACCAATAATTCTTGCTTTGATGTGAGAGATGCCATTCAAAAGCACTGCATAGCATATGTGACCCGCTCTGTGAAAATGAGTCTTAAGTCGCCAGAGCCACTTTGGAGTAAAACGTCCTTTAGAATAATTTTGCACAGTGTACATCAATAGGTACCCACAGCATTTTCCACCATGGAGCATCCACTTTCATCAGGACGCCAAACTGAAAGATGCATCAAAACAAGAAACTCAATTTACTCTTTCCAATACAAATGAAAACTCAAAAAGTGTCTCTGGCGACTTAAGACTCATTTTCACAGAGTGGGTCACATATTTTTAAGGCATTTTGTACACCCGAATATTTTGTGCAACTGAGGGCTTCCGTCTCAACTCTGATTGGAAGAGGATCTGAAGAACGTGGATTCCTCTACCACACCGCCCCGTCGACTTGTACGAGTTTGCATGCCATCTAAAATCCTGAAGTTTAATGAATCGAATGTTGGACCAGCCAAACTGGCTTAGTTTTTTCATCTCTTGTGGGGACAGGGCACGGCGTCACAGTACCTCCTCCAAGATGAACGTGTCGGTCGTCTTGCGGTTCTTGAGGTGGCCTCGCGTCCGCTCCAGCTGGAACTTGACCAGCTCACTGATGGCGTCTTTCTCGTCCTTGTCCACGAACTCCTGGATGGCCTGGCCAAGACCCTTCTCCGACAGAAGGTTCAGCTGTTTGCCCTACCATGGCAACCAAGAAAGATCAGAAATACAACAGCTCTAAAAGATGAAAATACCTTGAAGGCCGGGTTTGTACTTCACATGAAAGAGGATGTGTAGCCAATTTGATGTCACCAAACATTTGCAGTGGAATTCGCTCGAGGCAAAATGTTTGATCTGGGCAATGTTTGATCTGGGCAATGTTTGATCTGGGCAATGTTTGATCTGGGCAATGTTTGATCTGGGCAATGTTTGATCTGACATCACAAACTCACACTTGTTTTCATTTCTGTTCCCAGAATGAACTGGCCTTCACTGAAAAAAAGTGCTGCACGGATTTCCCTTCGTGGCATTTGACCTCCTGAGTCCTGCACCTGCTCCCAGCAAGCACAATCCAACAATATTCACTTAGTTCAAGATTATAGCACGATTCAAACTAAGCAGGACTTTGTGGGCTGAAGCTATGTCTTGAGGACAGTTCATATTCAGCAGGAAAGCAAACAGGAACACAATTTTGATGTCCAAGTTGAAAATCTACTTAATACGCTTCGAAGTCTGGGAGTTAAACATCCGGCGAAGTCTAAGACCGAGATGAACCTAAGTATTGGAAGAACCACCTTGGATAAAAGCTCTACGGTTGACCCTGGTAATCAAGTTAAATGGCACCCTCAATGTTCATGCATTCTGCCTATACTACAGAGATTTCTTTTTTTACCTCTTCAGCACTTGAAAAGTATTTTTTGACAAGATCCTCTACCCTCCCCGCATCCAGGGCCTCTGGCCTGAGATAGTTGGACATGTCCTCATTAGGTTTCACGTCTGTTCAAACACAAAAGAAGGAAAGAAAAGCGAGTCTTCAAGAAAACATCTTATTTAGTTTCACATTTGCTCCAACAGAGAAGAAAAAAGCGACAGATGATGTTTTACTTTGCTTTCACAAATTCTTATAAAAACCACAGAAATAAATTACAGAGAGTGAGGTTAGAAGCTGTAATTTTCTGATTTAGTTTACATCCACTCCTCTCCCGACAAAAAAATTCAGAGAAAAGATGACCAGCGACAGCAGTCGAAATTTCTGAAGTAACAAAAAAAGGCAGCTCTAGTGCTATGACTGACATTTGACCTATCAATGTGGATCTTGAAGGTCACGTGACCAGCCACAGCCAATCAAATCTTGCCAACTCACCCCGCTTCTCTGGCTGCAGCTTGCGTCTGTGGAAGAGGATGATGTCTTTGGTATTGGCCACCTTGTTGACGAACCTCTGGCCAAAGCGGTTAACGTTGAACGTCTCAAATCCACCACTGTAGTCAACCTAGGACCAAACAATGCCAGAGGTGGAGGAATACGGGTTTATTTTTCCACTCTTGTCAATTCGTTTGAGCTTCAGACTTTTTATGAATTCGGTTCACCGGACAAGCGCATCATCAGCTTCTGTTGCAGAAACATACAATTGACTCTTGCGAAGCCAAATTTCCAGTATTTTCATTTGATTCCAACAAAAAACTGGTTGAACGATAATATGATCCCAGTGCACAGAACGAAGCCCCAGCTGAAAAAAAGGCACAATTTGAAAATGGCTCTCCAAGTTCACTGACTGCAAATTAGGGATTACTCTTGCCATTAGTATTGGAAACAACAAAAAACTTTCGACTTGTTTCTGCCATTTTGAGCCAGCAACGAAAGCCAGCCCCAACCTTTGGCTCTCATTTGGTAAGTGCAACATCAGATGGGTGTAAAGCCAAAATGCCACAAAATGTCAAAACAGTACACGTATTTCTGCAGAAACACATCTGTGACTGCGGCGCCGAAAATGAGACGGCCCAACTGCAGCACGTGTCCCAACTACGGATCACTCCCAACTGTAGCTTGCTCTGCCAGCGTGTGCCTGTACGGTCCCCATCAGCCAGGTATGCTAGCAGAATGTAGATTGTATTTGTGTCACACATGAACTGCCTGGTCGGCATACTTTGGACAAATTTTGTCAGCTGTGAGAAAGGTCTCTCTCAAATGACATTCCTTCCTACGGATTGCTATGTGCATCAGCATTTTTAAAGTAAATTTCCTTGACGCTGATTGGCTGCGCCGTATTTCCAACATATTTTGACTAGCTTGCGCGTTTGTTTCAAATATTTTGCACACTGTGTGCACAAGCACCCGTTAGCGTTGTGTACGTGGTTACAATTTTCCCACAAAGATGGCGTCCAATGATCTACAGAAATTTGCAGACTGCAGGTGGACCGGCAAAACTGTAGCACGACAGCTGGGACCTTCCCACTCACGACTTACACGTAACCTGATGAGTGGCAGAACTGGCTGTTTGGGGTTTCCCGTGTGCTCATCCTCTGCTAAAGATATGAGCCCTTCGACCTGCGATAAGAACACACAAACGAAAACCTGAAACATTTCAATAACCACGATTGAAATTAATGCTCAAAATGCTGCACGTACACAAAGGAAATAAAGGTTGAAATGAAAAGAAAGCAGAATCGTCTCAGGTGTGATCACCAGCCACATGGCTGTCGTGCAACAAAATGATGTATCATGCATCGGTTTACGCACACAAGATAAATCAATTCCTTGGGGGCCACATATACGCGATACGCCACTTGGTTGTGCAACTGAAAAAGCAGTTTCGATGTTAAGAAATGCAGCCTGAGACAAACCTGAGATGTGGATGACGACTCCCAGCCCTTCTCCACAAACTACAGAATTTCTTTCTCCTTACCCTCTCTGAGCAGTAGGCCTCCACCTTGTCCTTGATGCCGGCATGGCCCGGGTCCAGGTCGGTGTCCTGTAAGCTAATGTCCCTCATGTAGAAGGGCCGGACCGTCTCCAGCCGGATCTTGGTACACTTCAAGGCCTTACCTCGCACCTTCAGGAGGCAGATGTGTCTGCAGAAAGGGACCGATAAAAAGGTTGGGGCCAACATTTTAGGGGACTTTTGTTTTAAATGTGTCAATTCTGCCGGAATTCCATAAAAGTTTCCAACAAAGATTTTCTTCAATCAAGTCATGAGTCTTTATACAGCAGGCAAATCCCAGTCACTACATCAAAGTATTGATTATTCCTATCCCTCATCACAGGGCCAATAAACAGATCAGAAACCATCTAAGCTCTCTCGGGGTTATATAATTCAAGGTTGCCATAACATAAAACAGCGACTAGCTAATCAGCTGCAAAGACCATCTCTGCCCTCACAGGTTCCCATTAGTGCACTCCTGGGTGGAGACAGACACCTTCTTCATCGCAACTGCTTTCAATGCCCACATTTTGGGCTCGCAATGTACACAGACATACCTTTTAACTCAAAACAGACTTGCCTGAATGGCATCGCAGCAAGAGCACAGCTGCCAGCAAAAACATTTGTAATTTCAGAAGTAAAAAAACCCACTCTTTTTAAATACGCCTTACCTGAGAAAGATGTGACAGTTTTCATACGTTGAAGAAGATTACGAAGATGCACCAAAATAGTGTGTCGCAAGAAATTCATCGCAAAGACCCTTTAAAGTCTTTTTCGCGTTGTCTGGATGTCACTAACAAAGCCTACCTAGTCCCAACCCCCCCCCAAAAAAAAAGATTCCAAGAGCTTATACCAAAACAAATGACTCATATTGGTTCATTGATTTTGGTTTTTCCCTTTCTCCAACCTGCCAGCCCTTCTTACTTTTGGATGGATTCCCCTTGGCACAGGGAGGTGGCGATACTGCTGCCGGGCTGGCTGACGAAGAACTGCTGCCGGTCATTCCAGGCCGGGTCAATCTTGCACTCATGCTCGTGTCCCCAGATCACTAGGTCCAGGAAGTCGGGCAGGAACTGCTCAGGGATGTAGTTGGTCTCACCGTGTTTGGTCCTGCAAAAGAAAATCAAAGAATTGATCGTTTCATCCCTGATCTGGCATCATATACACATAAAAAACATTTACAACTGAAATGCCAACAATCATTCTAAGGGGTGACGGGTTGAATACTGTAATCTGTGATGCGAAACCAATTAGAATGCGGCATTCAACCCACCAGTGAGAGAAATTGTACTTTCTATTGCACAACTTTGAAACAGTTAATATATTTTGACAACACCAGACAGCAATTCAATGCAGGAATAGAACATTTTTGCAATGTTACTGACTTTTCATTTCATTTATTACATCATCACATTTAAAAAAAAGATGAAAATTGATTTCCCTTGTGCATTATTCATAAAAAATTCTGCATCTAGTAAAATAGCACAAGAAAAAGAATTTCCAAAGACATTTATAAAAGGCACAGCTTAACCCTCCTATGCAAAGAAACATTCTGGACACAGTTATCCTATCACTCAAAACTAGCCAATTTCCCATAGGTGTCTGTGTACTAGGAGAAATCAAGTGGAAGGAATTTTGCACTGTTTTTGAAGGTTACAGCAAAAGGAGGGTTAAACAGATTAAAAACTGTTTTCAGGCACCAGGGTGGAGATCACCAACTAGGAAGGAGCAGAGTTTATCTTTCAAATGTAGAGTTAAACAGGCAGCAAGCATCAGGCCAAAAAGACATTCTGAAACGCTTTGTGTTGGTGCATGGGGTGCGGATTCTTCTGGATTTGTTGGCGACCACTGAAACATAAAGGGGATACTTAGGATCTTGTATTACTGCACGAAGCTTGAAGACAATTGCTGATTCAACAATACTTTCAACATGTTTCACATCAAGACCAATCGTTGTTGAAGCGATTTTGGTGACATTTTCCAATTTACGAACGTCATTGACCCTCAAATTTCCATATCATTATGGACTTATGAACTTCATTATTTTTTGCAATTTATCAACAAAAAGATGTTTGTCAAAACCTGAAAGGGGGTGAAATAGGCAGTACAATACCCTTTATTTCCACTTTCTTTTTTGGAGGAACTCCTAGTTGTTTATGAATAAGAAATGACAAGGACATTAGTAAACAGAGCCATCAATTCTTACTTTTTGTGTAAAGAGACATTCACAAGACCACACGAGACGGGCAGAAGACCTCCAGTCTGAATTCAAGTCACAAGCTATTCAAATGAACTCCAACAAAAGTATTCCTTTGTCACTGTTCACCGTTACGTGTGCATGGTCTTGTGTCTGGTCTTGTATCGGGCCTTGTGATGGTCTCGACTACAAGACTGATAATCGCGACAAGAATTAGTTGTCAAGTTTGGAATAAGTTCCAGCTTCATGTTTTCAACTAACGGTCCAATGCACATTTAGAATCGCAAGACACACAGTTTAATAGTCGGTCAGTCAATCGTGTAAATGTAAGGGCAGAATTCCTGAAGCACGAAATCTTACTGCTACGGTACATGAACAAATGTACATGTATATCTCTCTCCATTTCCTGACAGAGAGAGGGTCAAACAGTCAAGTCTGCCTGTCCTAGCCTCCAGTCTTTCAGGCACGCATCTTGCAGAGAGGGCTCCCCTGCCGATTAAGGCCGAGTCAATTCAAATATTTAACCTTACATTCCATCATGTACAAAAATCACCACATATGCAGAAATGAAATACAAATTTTTTACAAGAAGTCAAAAAAGGAGACAAACGTGAATGAAACGTGATTTTGGTCTTATTACTGGGCATATGCATCAGCTGCATTTAAGTTTACCGCTTACCCCCTGAAATTGCTTATAGAATACCATTTTCTAACTAATCAATGGGGGACTTTGATATCCCGGCCGCTACAAACAAATCGGTTCTTTCTGACAGTCGTGGGTGTGCTCATAACAATGCACGCATTCTCATCACTACTCATGCATACGCAGAACTTGCCCAAAGGACCATTGGGTTGGCCGGCATCAATCGTCTCAAAGTCTCTGAAGAGAGACAGACACCATGACCTACCTGTTCTGATGAAGGACCAGCAGGTGGAACCACGGATTGCTCTCCTCCTTAGGCTGAAAGAACCTGATGTTCCGGTTGACAAAGATCCGATGCATGCGCTCATCCCGGATGGATCCTGCAACACAGTTGCATTTTTCAAGGGAAATTAATTTTTATCATTATTATTAACTTTTTCTGGTAATGACACGAAGGATTCCTCGAAGTGCGCAAGCCTGAAGAAACCTGTAGAGAGGAGACAAGGAGAGGCAGTCACAGTTTTAGAGGTGGGTGGAAAACCCCAGAGGAATATTCTGGGTTAAACCCACGAAATCAGGTAGGGACTGAAAACCCAATCCACATGTGGACCGAGCCGGGAATCGAACCCGGACTGCAGAGGTGGAAGGCGAGGAAAGAACCACTACGCCAACCAGACTCCCGAAACATTTCAACAAAAATTACACAAACCTTGTCTCACTGGATACAGTCCAGTAAAACAGTCAGTCATCACACTACAGCGGGTACAGCATCGACAAAGGGCAGCCAACGACAAATATTTGGGAGAGCATTCAACCTCTCAACCTCGTACACCACAATGATACTTACCCAGACTGTGCCAATAAGCCCTATGCGACCCTGTGTGACCCATAAGCTCAGCATATACTGACCACACACTGTAAGTCAGGATACCCTACCAGGAATTTTCGTACAAACAACCTATCACATCCTTGTGACACTCACCTAAAAGAGGCTTGAGCTGGATCAAGAGGGGGCGCAATTTTCTTAGCAACGGGGGCTCCTTCGGTCAGAAATGAACTTCGCGGGTTCACGAATGACTATGAAATGTACACGTTACCGTCGCATCGCTACCAACAAAATGAACACTCCCGACCAAGATGGCTTTTTTCAGCCAATGAGGGGGTGCTTCTGCTCATTGCGGATTCCACACAACAGCCTTGTACCCACCATCCACTGTACCTTCCTATCTTATACAGCGACACCCTAGTTGAACCCACAACCCATTATACCCCAGTCATACCCAATTATTCTTCACAGTGACAGCTAACATTTACCCACCACCCATTTTAGCCCAGTGACACCCATGTATTTCATACAGTGACAGCCCAGTTGAACCCACAACCCATTATACCCCAGTCATACCCAATTATTCCTCACAATGACAGCTAACTGTTACCCACCACCCATTTTAGCCCAGTAACACCCATGTATTTCATAGAGTGACAGCCCAGTTGAACCCAAAAACCATCATTTCCCCCCGACACTCACCTATTCCATACAGGGATAGCCTTGTGGTGCCCTTTTGGATCAAGAGCGGTGTTACATCAATGCTTTCCAGTGAGTTGCACTTCCCAAAATAGTTGACCAGCCCGGACACGCTCAAGATGTCAAGGGCGCAGAGATTTCCAAGCTAGAGCAACAAATTGAAAAATCAATTTATTAGACATTAGAGCGGTGAACATAAATAAGCATTTTGCGAGTTACATTTCAATAAAATCTGGTACACCAAGTTCTTCAAATTCAAATGAACATAACAATTTGAATTCTCCATACTAAAGACAATATTGCTATACCCTGTGATTAGTTACATAAGAGATGCCTTGCAACAATACACTGTTTTCAATGGATAAGAAGGGCACAAGGGAACCAGTCCATTCCAGAGATGGTGGTTGCTATGCAAAAGCTTGCCTTAAATCACAAGGTATAGTAACAGTGTCTTTAGTCTGGGGAATTCAAATTGTTACGTTTATGTGCAATAAAATAACACAATGTACAAGATTTTATTCAAATTTAATGAGCAAAACGTAATGGAAAGGTTATGTGCCTGAAACGACTATCTCTCATGTTGGGAATCAGCAAACAAATTTCACCTTCTCTGAGGCAGTGAAAATGACACAGCTGAAGTCATTACATTTTTTTCTGTCCCACAATTCCTCTTGAAATATTTCTTAACCCTTCGCTACCGCACCATTGTGTGAGGATTAGTGCATACCACACATACAGTCTATTCACCATGCAGCTGCTGGTTCAATGGGGCCTGCTACTGGACAAAGCCCTCCATTCAGGGGATACCACAGCCCAGCAGTCGCAGTCAAAATAATCCCACCGTGAAGGGGTTAATTAATAATCACATTCTGAAAAGCAGTTTACAATAAAAGCTTTTTACAATTCCTTTGAATGGTTTGTGACTTGAGAATGGACAACTTGTGATGGACTAGCAGGGGACCTGTGATAGACTTGACTACGGCACCGCCGAGCCGGGGACAGATCCCACATTCTCTGTGGTTTTGACTTGTAAAGCTCAGTGTAATGCAACTGCTGTTGGGCTCTGGAGATTCCAGCAATATCCTGCATACTGTTGAGGACTTGGGAGAGCCTCGGAACTCACCCCTGCAGGATCGTCATGGTTACCGTGGATGGAGAAGACGGGAATTTCCACGTTGATATTTGGATCTTCATAGTTGACGACGGGGAACCTGTTGACAGAAACAAGGTGAAGCTATATCCTTAACACCCGGGGGGTTCAACTACTTGCTTCATCCCTCGTCTCAGGTTTCGCCTGATTTCTAAACTCCTGAACTTGAAGTTGTTAGTTTAACAAGTCAGATGGTGCCGTCGGAACATCCCACTACATGCAACAAAGCGAGCAACTTAAGTATTTGCAAACTGTGGGGCTAAACTCAGGGATTGATTTTAGAGACAAAGCACAAAACGGGGACTGCTGACAATGTGTCCACATACATCAGGCAGGTTCAGTGCAGCTGCTGCAGTGCACTGCTCTCTCCTGCCTTGTTGTTGCATTAAAAAATTTCTGTATTAACCCTCCTTTGGTTTTACAGCACAAGTGTGCACAAATGCCCACAGTCACTGGTGAGCATGTAGTTTCTATATGGAACTCAAACATGCACAGGTTCAGTGTATACACAGTTGGTTGCCAGCACAAAATGACCCAGGGTCTTTTGTGCAGTCCTCTTCACTACATTTGGTTTACTGCACAGTTATGCACATGAAACAGTGAAGCACAGTTGTTGGGCAGCACAAAAATGCCATCTGATATTCCTGTGAGGGACTGTTGGTGCAGTGCACAACACGACACAGCTGTGCTTCATTGAGGTGTTCACCAAGTGACCCAAAGAGTGACTTCAGCATAGGAGGGTTAAACTCTTGTAATTGGTGGCATACTTTTACTTAACGATGCACCTTTGGTGGGCACTCACCCCGTTGCATGTGTACAGATAAATATGCGCTGAACACAGGCTCCGCTGATGGCCAGCCAGGACCACTTTTGAAATTGGAACATACAGTCTTCCCACGTGCACTGGGCAAGTGCTTCAGCCCAGTGGAAAAAACTTTCCCACCATCCTGTCTCTTTGTCGCCGGTGAGGGGGTCCTTGTAATCAGAGCAGTCACCGGTCGAGGTTTGAAATATTTGCATCTGGTTCCAACAGTGCATATTTGAAGCCGCTTTCATAACCCAGCATGAAGCTGGGGTTAAATGCAGAGTGAACCCAGTCCAACCTTCCCCCTTCCACCCGTATCCTCCCTGAAAAAGTTGGACTTACGGATTGGCAGCAAAGTTCACGCTCTGATCGCTCAGGAACTGAATCTGAACAGGCCGGTCGCCCATGCAGTATCTGCGGATCAGCGCCATCACCCCGTGGAGAGCCTTGCGGGAGGGTTTATTCTCATGGAAGAGGTCGCCTCCCAACAAAATCATGTCAACCTGGGTCAAAGGTCAAAAAGGACTAACCATAAAAGAGGCTTTCATGGAGGTCACACAAGGGGTCGTCTCTGAGTAGCATCGTATCAAATCATGTCAGAGGTCAATGTTTTGTCAAAGGAAAGGGATTTCCTGGAAGCTTTGTTTCGTGCAAGAGGCTAAGTCTGAATTTCTTGGTTAGTACCTACGTGTAGCAGCGACAGTCATTTCCCATGGATGCGTATATATTTTCAAGCCATAGCCAAGCGATTTGGATGAGCCCAGGTTCATCCTGACCTTTGTTAGAGGTCATAGTTGAAATGTTCAAAGACTTTTCAGTGAATTCCAACAGTGTTGATTGGGTAATTTGGTAAGTGCCTTTAAGTGACAGACAAGACAGACATTTGAAGCAGGGGGGAAGGAAGCTGGACTTCTCAAACTTTCCAAATGCCTCCGTGTAGGTCAGAAAAAAAAAAGGGACTGAATATTCCACTGCATGGATTTACTGTACCTGGTTCCTTCTGGCATGCTGTAAGATCTCTTCAAACGTGTTCAGGGAATCGCTGTGTCTTATCCCGTCCTTCTCGGCGTAACCGACGTGACAGTCGGTGGCTGTTTTCAAGAGAGAAAACATGACAACAAAACAACCAATCAAGATTATCAAAGAGAAAAGTGAGTGCTGGAAAATGTCTAAACACTTAACATGCTGCAAGCGTGTGCAGTGGTTAGGGCTTCGGTACAGATGTGTCTGACGACAGCACTGGCCTGATTTGAAGTACGGCGGACACAACGAGCCCCGAGTTTGACCAAGAGAGGGCGCTAGTATCCTAACGACAGGCTCCTTTGGTGGGAGGTGCACTTGGCCAGTTCACAGGCGACTACAAAATGTTATCAACGAAATGAACACTCCCCATGATGCATGGCTCTTTTTAACCATCAAAGAGGCGCTTCTGCTCCAGGTGGACTGGACGGCACAGTCTGAAGTAGTCAAAGACTTCACCAGAACCAAATGGTGCCTTCCTTTTGTGTCCAGCATACATTAAATTGGCCAAGAGGTGTCTTCTTTTACCCTGGACAGCGTCAAGGAGGAACGCCACTTTCAAATGAGAAGTTTGTAGGGGTGAATAATAAGATATAAAAATAATAATCCATGGCGTCACTTAAAACTGAATTGTCAGTGACGCTTCACATTAAAAATACCAGTTAAAATACAATAAAAATGACCAAAGCATCACAACTACACGAAAAACATGTATACCGTTCACATTGAACCTCTAACAAAATATCCCAAATGCTTCATTAAAAAAATAGGTCTTAAGATTTGCTTTAACATCAGTGGAAAGTGCAATTTGTCAGAATGACACAGGCAAGTCATTCCAGAGCCCAGGGGCACAGCCATTAAATGCTCTATTTCCGGCACTGAATTTCTTTGGATGTTTCCATTCAAGAATTAGAGCTGAATTAGCTCTAGTTTGTCGTTGAAATCGTTGAAGTGGGAGACTGAGATAAGCAGGTCCAGTGCTCCAAACAGCTCTGAAAGCAAATAATATTTGACAAAGGATCAAAGGGTAGCAAATGACAAATGTGAGGCCAATTTTGGAACAGCTATCTTGGCCGAATTCCACGATGGCTTGACCCTGCCGTCAACTACACTGGCATGCATCTGTGAATGGACTCTATAACGGGTGGGAGCCTCTACCGTATTGATGCAAAGGAGTCCTTGAACTTTTACAAGCTGCGGACACTGTCTTGGTTTTGCTCCCAGACAGTGATTCCATGCAGAGAGGGTGCTCTCCAAGTTCTCAATTGTAAAATTGTGTTTAAACTTGGACTGATCACCGCATTCTCAGTTGGAAGTTCCAAAAGTAAAACAAAATAATATCAAACTCACCAACCATAATCTTGATGGTGTTTTCGTCATCATCGTCGTCGTCCCTGGTAAGAAAGGATAGCCACTGTCAATATGGATTGACAGTAAATTGGGACTGAAGCATGGGCGTTGTCAAGATTTTTGAAGGGGGGGTGGGGGAAACCACTTTATCTCCAATGGGAAAATATGCAGAGGGGGGGGACATTCATCAGCTAATAAGAACTGATGAAGTTTTACAGTGGGAGGGGGCAAATTTTGAGGTTTTTCCAAGCAATCTCCTTTCATCTCTTAATTCGTGTTTTTTTTCCCATTTTATATTTTAATTTTTACATTTTAATTCTTCCCCGGGGGCCTGTCTTCCTTTGTGACACCTCTAGTTTTGAGCTCAACTCTGCGTTTCCAAGTTACTGCTTGGAAACTTTTTGTGAAGGGGAGACTTTGGACAAAACTTCAATTATAACCTCTCCAAAATTTTAGCAACACAAGGAAAAAGCAAGACATCCTGATTACTTGATCAACCAAGCTTCCAAATCTAAGGCCGGGGTCCAATTTCACAGCACTGCTGAGGTACCATTTCAAAATTCTTATCAGGTAGGTGTTGGACAGAGCGGTCCGACCTATACATTTATTATTGGTTGGCTATAAAATGAAGTGTTCTCAAGTGGCCAATTCTAACCAATGAATGCCTGTACACTGTATTACTCCCAAGGCTATGTGGTTTTAGTGGAGAAACACCCACTCCATTATTCACTCAACACAGGTCACTGTTATTCTTTATTTTTCAGACGGATGGCCCTATCCGATTTTGAAATTATGCCTTAGCACTAAGCACATTTTTGGCTGACCACGGCACAAAGAATTTGCTTAACAGTCAGCGTATTTCCCAGCAAAAATTTGACGACTGCATGGGTGCACGCACGTGGAGACTTTCATCGTGTCACTATTAAAGTGAAGCAAATTTTTTCTCCAAAGTAAGCATGCCTTTCGCTGTGCTTGCTGCTTTTGGTCTCTATCAAATACGTGGAGCCTCTGTTAGCCCAAAATTGTGCGATGTTGACCATGATCCAACTACGCCAACTGCTCGCATCCTTGTTCTTCCGTCAACTGCGATGAAGCGTTTCCATGCTTGCAACTGTCTGAGTCTCTTTCCGCCGGCATAGAAACTTGGCTGAACTATTCCCATACCTTGGCAGTGAACCGCCTCCCTTGTCTGAGAAGGAGTACGACGACATCACAGGACCGTGATTGACAACAGTTTTAAAATGTCCGTTAACTCACTGACAGATGAGAAAGCTCAGTTGATAGAACAGCACCACCTGAAAGAATGAAAAAAGTGGCAAACTTTCAAAGGTAACCGGTTTGTACTTCGGCAAAATGCTTGTGATCCAGATGACTGAACCCAGGAGTATCCAGTCAGCTTGACTGTTCAGAATTTCTACCTGAATCAACACCAACTAACCCCCTTTAACGACAGTTTCATGGAATCGTTTGCATCAAAATGCTGCCAGGTACTTGTATTTGAAGAGTCTGGGCCCACTTGCGTACAGGTACTTCAAGAAACAGTCATCTCATGTTAGAAAAATAGCATGCGCCGGTACCTGAACTGTACCAGTAAGCATGCAATCAGCTCAATAGCTGCAGGATCAGGGTTGCAATCATAGACCGTCTAGAGCCGCAGAGCAGCGCAAGATAGAAGACTTCACCATGGTACATGTAATGATGCAGGGACTAGACTCCAGCATGTAGAGGGCCATTTGTATGAATCGTGATAAGGCCTGCAATGGGGGGGGGGGGTTCTAACCAGGAGAAGATTTAATACCTCACTCGTAAACGGTAGTAAAAGAGAAACTAAGTCCGCAATAGGCCTATTTCCGACTTACCCCAGACTGGGGCCAGTCTACTGGACTACCTCTGTATCCTTAGCCCTACAACGATCTACCCAAAAAGTGGAGACTCTACAAAAACATCTTCCATGAATCCCATTCAGCATGTACATGTATGGCTCATTCACCCCATCTGACCATTGATGTAACAGTGTGGGCGATTTCCAGTTTGTAGAAGTCTATGTAATTTTGGTTTCAAGTTGGTCATCTTCACATCGGCCATTCGTTTACTACAGTGATTAACTCCTGATCGTTTGACCGATGCCAAACAGTCAGGGTCTATTTGGTGCATAATACATAGGTCTACACGTGAAATGGGAAGGCGTTTTTGCTGAGTCTCCACTTTTTGGGTGGATCGTTGTGGGGACAAGGATAGGGAGGTAGTCTAGTAGGCTGGCCCCAGTCTGGGGTTAATTCCCGACATGTCCGACTTTCACGAAGGCCGTGTCCAAATCACTTGGCTACGGCCGGAAATTAGTAAGTCTACGGCAGTAACTGTGGCCAGTTCCCATTAAGTTATGCACATGTATACCTTCCAGCCGTAGCCATGTGATTCAGACACAGCCTTGGCCTACACAACGTTAGACCTTGGACTTGGGTCACTATGTCACCTCAGGGGGTCCTGCTGCTGGTCACCTAGGCCTACCTCCTGAACAGTAAGGCCTACGTAGTAAGGCACTACTCAGCTCCGTAGACCTTACTAAGTTACAAGGTCCATCTTTTTGATGGTTCCAAAGGCTATGACGTTTTAATAAGTGCCCCGCAATCTACGGAGTAGTGCCTTACTGTTCAGGGAAAGAATTCCATACACGAAGTTCACTTTTTAGGAGAAATTTTTGCTCCAGGACAGATTTAAAAAGGGGCGACATTTATTTTTGGGGGATAGAGATGTGAAAGGGGGTTCAGTAACTTAGGGGGACAGGTTTAAAAAGAAGGGGCCCCACGCAATAAAACGGCAAAACAGTGAGTCCTTTTGCCGTTTTTTTCCCCTACTATATCCTCCTACCGTTCCCTTTTTCCTTCACTATCCCGTCCTTTTATTTCTCCACAGTTTTCCTGTCATTAGTACAAGGATTATTACAGTTAGTATACACATTTAATACATTTAATCCAAATTGTGTCGTAAAGGGGAATCGAACCTGCAATGAAGAGAACTGTTAGGTATAGAAATACAGCAGTCTAACTGACCACGCCACACGAGCGCTTGTTGCCGGAGGAAGTCGTTATGTTCCATATAAAGTTACGGTTGAATTAAGGAGAGGTCACGATGAGGTCAAGATGAATATTTAAAAAAATTAAATATTTATGAAACTGAATATGTAATTATTCACGAATATTTGTATAAATTAGAATATTTAAATATATAAATGTGGCTATCCGTTGTTAATATAAGTAGGTTGTGCCAAAGGAAATCAACTAGGTAAGGTACATATCTGAGCACAATTGACTGTATGACGTGAGTTATCTCCGTCGTATTATGTAAACCAAGAGAGAAAGAACAAGTAGAAATGCAGTTGGCCGTACGAAAGAAGGAATTTCAGTCCAATGCTGTATAAGAAATCAGGCTAGGTGGAGTCTTGCTTCATCCATTAGCAATACATGCACTATGAGCGAGAATTGGAGTCTTACGCGCAATTGGTGAGAGAGGTGACTATCCACACCAGTGGAAGTGACCAGTTTGGGTTCTACCTGGCCGAATACATGTGGCGCTGCCGACATGCAGGAGTAGACCACTTCAATCAAATCCTTAAGGATGTTCTTCTCCTGTACAAGCCTCCCCTCGCATTTTCGAGCGCAGATAGCCACATAATAATCTAAAGACAGGTTTCAGCTCCCTTTCCCCTTCCCCCTGTATAAATATAGAAAAACACTCCTCCAACTGACAAGCACTCTCTAAAAGAAATTTGCCCCTTTTTTCCTTCTAAACAAATTGTCCAACTTACAAACTGTCTGTAAAAGAAATTGGGCCCTTTTTTTCCTTCCAACTTAAAAATTGTCGCAAAACACGCACTATTTTCCCCCAAGTAAAAATTGTACATGTACATGTACAAGTACAGTAGGGCACATTGCGCAGCATTTCGTGAACTGTGTTGATCCATCCAGACAGATGACGGCCCTCTGCACTCCTCGTGTTGCGGATTCATGCATAAAATTACCTCAATGCTTGTGGCAGCCCAACCCCTGTTACATAATGGTTCTTTCCGGATATGATCCGGTTCATGCGCACACGTCGTGCGCATTCGCCATGTTCTTCAGAAGCAAAGATGGCCGCCTGTCGATGTAAACCTGGTCCATGTGTAGCTCCAAAAGTGTGCCCAAAACTCTACATTTCTGTCCTATGATGTTCAGCTCTTCAATGCCTATTGGAATCGTCTTCATTCAGCGATCAAAGTAAGGATACTTTTGTAGTAATTACGCAATATTACAGTGAACTTCGTATATGGAATTCTTCCCCTGTTCAGGATTAGGCCTAGTGGGTAGGCATACTACTCTAGGCCTAGTGCTGAGTAAAGTATTGAGCAATACTACATAGTAATGATCAACCTACCCCAGAACAGTGGGGTCCGTCTACATCACTTTTAAAACATAAAATTAACCGTAATTATGTGAGTAGGGAAGTATATACGGAATTTCAGTGAAGGTTCCGACACGTTCCGACCGGTCGAATTTTTACTAAACGCCTCCGACGTTCGCGGACGTCGGATCCCACAAACTTCTGAGGGTAGGCTACATGTACATTACGCTGGCAATGACATTCATGGCATTGGGGCAACGGACGGGAGTCCAGTACGCTGGTCAAAACACAGAACTTGGCCTACTCTTGACCCGTCAACATGACCCTTGGTATACTGGTAATGTCAGTCTAACGAAGATGGTACTAATCGAATTGTCACAAACCTTCACCCTGACCGGACCGCGCCCGCCGACTTTTTCTCACCAAAACTTGCGTACGGAATTCCCCGGGTTTACAAGTAGCACGCCCTCTGTTGGTCCCATTGTAGCCCGCCCTCTATGCCTCCGGCGGCTTGTTCTCCGGCGTATGTTTACGAACAGCTCGGTTGTTACTCTTGGTTCAGGCGCTACAGGCGAACAATAAATCGAGCTGTTCAGGCCAACAATAAATCGAGCTGTTCGCAAACATACAGGAACAAGCCGCCCAAACTCAGCCTGAATTTGTAACTGGTGCAGAAGTTTGTGTCTATTACAGACACCAATCTTAATAAGTATATAGGCCCACTGATCTCTCATAAACAAAACGTTCAAAGCCAACAGGTCAGGCCCAAAAAGCACAGTGCGTCTTATTACGAGGACGCCATGATAGGCAAATGTACGCATTACACAGAGCTACTTTTCACTGTCTACTTTTTTGCACCAAAACCTGCGTGCGAAATAAAGTTGACAGGTAGCGCGCCCTCTGTCGGTCCAATTATAGCCTGCTTTCCTCGGGCCTCCAGACATCGGAGTCCGGTATCCGCCCTCCAAAGCGTGAATCATCACGCGTAAATTTCTTCGTGAAACAAGAACAGCGGACCAGACAATGAAGGCTGTGAAGGCGTGCCTACAATAATCGTATATGATAAATGATGAAGCCTAGACAGTGATGCAGGCTATTGTCTTCTGCCTTAATGAATGTAATAGGAGTTGACTCTACACTGGGAAGTTTTTCAAAGTTGCAATTGTTAGAATAAACTTTGGGGCCAGGTACAGCAGTGTTTCTTTTTTTGTCTAAAGTAAACAAGGGGTATATCACATGCGGTAAAGTGCAATTAAGAAAAGTCTACCGACGAAAGAAGCTATCGTCGAGTGTTCAACTAGTGTGACTGTAGAACCCACGCACTGTCATGAAATCAATCATAATTACAACATACTCTGCACATGTTCATGCACATCATGCACAGGTGCATTTTATTTAACCTAACTCAGCTGTAGACCGTCCGAATGTTGATATGTACGCAGAGATCCTGATGTAATACGCGGCAATAAATCGATCTTCGATATCGCTTACATTTTTCTAACACAAAGTAGTGGCGAAAATTTGTATCGGGGAGATGATATTTATTAAATAACTGCCTGGCCATGGAAACTTGAAAAAGCTGGGGGGGTTGATACAACCTGGGGTGTTCTTCATAATATATGCAGATGTACATCTTTATTGCGATCCCGAACCTTACATAAAAAGAGGATATTCATTTTTATTTCGTTTTTCATTTTTCAATGTTAATGAATGCATGTTGGTTATTGGGAAGTCCGTAAATTTCTCAGAATCGGAATTAAAACTCCGTTCCCCTGGCATAATTTTTACTCCCGCGACAAAAAAGTCTCGATTCCTTCCTTTTATGTGAATGTCGCACAGGTACGGTATAATTACTGTTGCGGAATTAAAGCGAAGCAAGGTTTCCAATAGAAGAGTTAATGGACTGGCTTAATCGGAAATCCACCATTCAAGCAGGTTTAGTTCCAGAGCCTCTAGATAACCTTTTATATTTGGGGGGGGGGATCCATCATGCCTATGCCCACAGTACAAATTATGTTTGCTTGCTGGTCATTTTTTGCAGTTAGTCAATTTTATTGCGTTGTGTTTTCATCTTTAGCGTAATGCATTATGCAATGAATTTTATTTTTCAAGGAATTTCACTGCAAAGGAACTGTATCCTACACACACTGTGTAACGGCATTATCGTCTGATCATATTTTCGCCAGTAGCATGATCTTATGATTACATACACAAAGCATGACACCCGTTAGCTGGTGCCGCTACGACATTTTCCTCGCTAGATAGAATTGTAGCACTGTAGATAAGGACATCCATCATCTGTGCATGTGTATGGGCACGGTATGGCATCCTTTCATGCAAAGCAATTTATTATGCATTTCATTAATTAATTCATTTATTACTTATTATTGCAGTATGCATGTGCATAGGAGGAAAAACCCGTTACCTTCCCTTGGCGATCAGTCTTTGTCGCTGATGCCCGTATTCAGGGAGGGCGAAACTCCCTTTATAAATTAATTTATAAACTGTAACAGAGCTCATGACAGCAGGACGCCTTTTTGCCCTAATGGGAGCTGGTATTTTCAGGGACGACCCAGAAATTTCAGTGGGGAATATGAGCCGTTTTCCAAGGATCGTTGGTAGAAAAGCATGTGTTAAATACCACGTCTACAAACGGACATACAATGATTGACCTCGAACCAATAAGACTTTTGCGAGTTAAATGGTCATAAAATCTGGTACACTGAGTTACGCGGAAACAAAAATTTGAATTTCCCACAGACTTACGACACTATACCTCGTTATTTGAGGCAAGCGTTTGCATAGCGACCACCATCTCTGGAATGGACTTGCTCCTTATGGACCATTCTATTTTGAAAACAGTGTACTGGGATCTTTTATGTAATGAAGCAAAAATCTTGCCCCGAATCACAAGGTGAATATAGCAACAGTGTCTTCAGTATAGAGAATTCAAATTGTTTTGTTCGGGTGAATTAACGAACTCAGTTACCAGATTCAAATTTAACTCTCAAAACACGAAACTGGAAGTATGAACTCAAAATGAATTAATAATAGTTAATGACGATGAGAGTTAATTATAATAATAGTGAATAATTAATGATAGTTAATTAATGATGAACAGTTGCTACATTGAGCAGAGTAACAAACAAAATTTTGTTTGATTTTTAAATTACAACAGAAAAGTGAAACAGATAATAAAACGCCCGATAAGTGGATTGGTGATGGGATAATGTAATTGTAATGTAATTGTAACATGTTAAAGATTATGTTCATTGCGCGTGCACAGCCGGCAGAAAAAGAGGTGATCTGCCAATCAATGAAAACAGCAGTGAGTGGACAAAAGGCATCCGCACGAATAGCAAATCCACAACAGCAGTGTTGTGAGTGAACAGTTCTACCGATTTTTGCGTTTCATGAGGTGACTAATATCAATTGTAATTTCTAGCTCAAATGTCAAACATGAAAACCGCATTCTGATCTTGTCGGTTCCCAACAAAAGTTAACATTTGAAGTTGCTTCGATAACATCTTTGCAAACTACAGATCAATTTCAGTATAGGGTAAATTAACAAAATAATGCGTTATAGAATGAATAAACTGTTGCATTGGCAACTCCATGTACAAAAGCAGAGTTAGCAGTCTGCAAAAATTAATGTCTAGAAAAATGCGATTACATGAAAAACACTGGAGATTTAGGGTGTCTTTCCAAAATATTCATTAGTCATTGTTTAACTAAAGGGGCCATGTAACATAAATAATACTACAACCATTGACATTTTGAGTTTCAATTGAACCCATTTTCATTTCTATTTGCTTTGTTAATATGTCTTTGGGATCCCTGATGTCATCCATGTGCTGCCCGAAAAATGATGTATTGTTATATACATATATTTGCTGTGGTAAAAGTTCTCTATTTTGGTGGTTTATTGTAGTGCACGTATAATTACGACAAAGGTCAGGAGGCAACTTCTTCACTCCAGCCTTTTTAAAGAGCATATTTGGTGTTCACATTTTGAGCACTGTTTAATTTACATCGCAGCAACAGTGCCTTCACTTGGCCTGGACAAACCTCAATGGGGAGTCCGGTTTTAGGGGGAGTAAGGTTGGTGTAGTGGCTCTCCTCGCCTTCCACATCTGCGACCTGGGTTCGAATCCCACCGAGGTCAGCATCCGGATAGGGTTTTCAGTCCCTGCCTGATTGCGTGGGTTCCCCTGGAGGTTTTCCTCCCACCTCTAAAAGTGGACATTTCTTCATTGTTTTTCTTATCACGTTATCCTTTAATTGGGGCTAAGTGCACTGTTGGATGAACAGACATAAACGAATAATCTTTAAAAAGCGCACATTTGAAATATTTCCCCTGCATGAAATTATAAAAGCAGCGCCCACTTTATTAACATTTGCTCTGAAGTTGAAAAATCTAATACTTTCTGAATATGTAGAGGGGACTCTTTTCACTTAGTTGTTTTGCTTACCTGCTTGTATATAGGAGTTGTCCCCCTGCTTTTAACATTGAATTTCTTGTTAGCTTGCCCTGAATTTGCTAGGAGTGGTTCCCCCCCTTTCCAAAATAATCCCCAGAGTAAATATCCTGTCATGCCCTATTGCACAAGACCTGATGCATGTGAGCTCCTTAGATATAGTCAGATGCGGACCGGCAGCAAGAGAGACCACAGCATCCACTTTAACAGCTCTTTTTTTGTACTAAGCAACTTCTGCCTTCAGCTTTGGTCTGCTGTGAACTTGGTGAGTTGAATTTGTAGATTATAAATCCTAGGACTTTCTTACATTGTATCTTGATTGTACTATTTTTGATGTTTTCGAACCAATGGAGTATTGAGCTGAAAACTTCGATGGAACTCTTGGTTTTGTGAAGTTTTGAGTGCATAGGACTTTTGGAACTCAGGAATACACTCTTTTACTTTGTTTTTAGCCAGAACAATTGATTGCTTGTTACAAGACTAGACTGCTTCTTGTACTTTTGCAGGTTTCTTGCGTGATTGCTTTAATTTTGCGACTATTTACTAGTGCTGTGTTGGTTAATAATTTAAGTCGGTATTGGTTAATAACTTAAGTCCGTGTCCGTTAATAATTTAAGTCCGTGTTGGTTAATAATTTAAGTCGGTATTGGTTAATAATTTAAGTCCGTGTTGGTTAATAATTTAAGTCCGTGTTGGTTGATAATTTAACTCTGTGTTGGTACTGGTTGACATTTGTCTTGGTTTAAGCAGTATTGTTGGTTTAAGTTAATTGGTTATGAGTTGAGTATATTTCCTGGTCGATACATTTAAGAAACACAGCTAAAATCACTGGTTCTAATTCAGAGGTTTGTTTTGGATTTTTTTTACTCTGTTCACATTGAAATAAATGGTTTTTTTTTCTTTTCTTGTCGAAATCAAATTTGATCTTCCTTTGTCATTTCTTTTTGAGAATATCCTGCGACTCTTCCTTTTGATCCCTGGTTCATGTTGGTTTTCGCGAGTTCCCCCATTGTGTGTCTTTTTTCCAGGTTACATTTTTTTTTAAAATTTTGGTGGAGAATCCGGGTAGGAATTACTGTCTTTTGTAGGACTTAGCTTGATATTCTCAAGGTGGTCGTAATTGGTCTTAGTTATTCGGTCATTAACCAACACAGCTCTGGTGATAGAAGCACTGTTTTGGCATGATGGCGGTGCCAAGTTCACCCATGTTCTCGCCTACACACTTTGGCAATCTTCACGGGTTGACACCACAACCACTGCAGCCAGCTACAGGAGTCATGGGGACGCCGCCGTGTCCCCCAGACATGCTGGCACCACCAACTCCAAAGCAGTTACCTGAGATCCATGAATTCGACCCCATCCCGAACCAAGCCACCAGCATCCCAGCCGTTCCTTCCGTCAATCCGAGGACCATCACTACCCACCAGCTGAAGGGGGTGTCAACCTTCTCTGGCAGAGACAAAAATATCAGAGTGGAGGACTGGGTTCGGGATATGACATATCTGCTTGGAGCCAAGGGTCTGGCCACAGATGGCGTCAAGTTTCAGGAGATTTTGCGCCACACAAGCGGACGAGCTCGTGACGTCATCCTAAACCTGGAGGGCAGGTCACTAGCAGGAGTGACGGCAGAGGAGGCCTTCCAGGAACTGCTGGAAGAGTTTGGGGAAGACGGCTTTGTCACGTCGCCTATGACGCGGTTTTATTCAAGAGAACAGAAGGCAGGCGAGACGGCCAGTGAGTTTGCCGTGGCGCTAGAGACTCTCCTGCGAAGGATTGAGGAGCGCGGCCGACAGCAGGGTCGCCGCAGCCTGTTTGGGGACAGCAGAGACGTCCTCTTAACCACTCAATTCATGGCCGGTCTGCGGGATGGTAGGACGAAGCAGAGACTTGCCCCGATGCAGCCAAGGAGAATGAGCTATAGAGACCTCAGAGCTGAGCTGCGTGTTATAGCAGAGGAGCAACACCACAGCGACGAACAGACGAGACGAAGGATGAGGGGTGACGATGACCATCACTTCTATACCATGAGTGAGGTGGCCACCAAAGACCCTATAAAACCAACCACGGCGGCCAGCAGCCCTGCGCAACAAGGACCGAAGAGCAAGTCTTTGTCAGAATCGACAAGGAAGATGCAAGGTGGGACTGATCTGCAAGATCTTATCACCAAACAACTGGAGGAGATGCAGGCTATGCGCCTAGAGCAGAGGGAGACCCTTCAACAAGTGCAGAAGGATCAAAGCCTGCTGAACCATCGTCTGACACAGCTGGAAGAGGCTGTCTTTGCACCTCAAGTGCACCAGCGGTACCACCAGTCTGGCCAGCCGCAGCAGCGACCCCAATTCTCAGGCTGCTACACGTGTGGAAGCAAGCAGCACCTGGCAAGGAGCTGTCCAGAGAATCAGCGCCAAGCACACCAGCAAGCTCCCCAGATGAAGTCGTTCATTCCTCGACAGGCAGCCTCAACACCAGTTCACAACAGTGGGTCGTTAAACGGGAACAACCCACGGATGTAGGGCTATCCGCGGGTTCTGAGTTCAAACGCCCCTCCCCAACTCTCTCTACAAATGACAATGAATCCGCACAGTTACCATTGGCTGGACCAGTTAACCGAGTTGAAGTCAAGGTTTCTGGAGTCAACTGTACAGCACTGCTGGACACTGGGTCCCAGGTGACCACAATTACCTGTGAATTTGTCAAGCAGCATCCGGTACTTAGCAGCCAGAGGCCACGACCAACAGAGATGTCCATCAAGGGAGCTGGAGGACAGCCAGTTCAACACTTCGGGGTCATCACAGTAGATGTTCACGCCATGGGTCAGTTTATAGGCAAAGTCCCAGCGTTTGTGGTGCCACAAACCGAGTTTCGGCGAGACACCCCAGCCCTCGTTGGAACCAATGTGATTCGTGCATGTAGAGATCAAATGAAGTCGTCTTTGGGAAAGCGCTTCATGGAGAGTAAAGTGCTGTCACAGTCCTGGCTTCAGGCCTTCCAGTTCGTTAATGGGGATGGGGCTGACCTCGCCGGCGAGGATGGACAAATTGGGTTTCTGCGCTATGTTGGGAGACGTCCATTAGTAATACAACCTGGTGCAGAAGCTACTGTTCCAGCTAGAGTACCCAACCACACCAGAGGGAGAAGCTTCACTGCGTTAGTAGAGGGCACCAACCGCAAGGGCCTAGTTGCAGGGAAGATGTTGGTGGATGTAACAGGTCGGAGAGTACCAGTTCGGCTGTGCAACACATCTGACCATGCTGTGAGGGTAAGACGACATGAAGGGGTGGCGACGCTCTGTTGTGTTACCGAAGTCCAGCCAGTGACCACGCCCTCTCAAGATGTGGCTATTATGGAGCAAGCGGTAGGTGGCTCTAGCAGTTTGCCAGACGTGAACTTCAAAGGTGTCGACTTCACCCCATCGCAAACGGAGGCAATTGAGCAGCTACTCAGACAGAATGCTGATGTTTTCTCGCAGAGCCCTTTCGACATGGATGTTACCAGCACAGTGGAGCACGAAATCCCACTCACCGACCCAACCCCCTGCCGACTACCATACAGACGAGTCCCCCCTTCACAGTTTCAGGAGGTCCGAGGCCACTTGGAAGAGCTGAAACAAGCCGGGGTCATCCAGCCCAGTCAGAGCCCTTACGCTTCTCCGATTGTTATTGTGCAGAAGAAAGATGGCAAAATTCGACTTTGCGTCGATTACCGGAAGCTGAACTCCAAGACAACGAGAGATGCGTTTCCGCTCCCAAGAATAGACGAAGCTTTGGATGCGCTTGGGAAGGCCAAATACTTCTCCTGCCTTGATCTGACCTCAGGCTACCACCAAGTAAAGATGGCATCTAAGGATCAACCGAAAACGGCCTTCACGTCCCCGATGGGCTTGTTTGAATTTACGAGGATGCCATTTGGCCTCGTGAATGCACCAGCCACGTTCCAAAGGCTGATGTCGGTGGTGTTTGGCGACATGGCGTTTGAGAGTGTGTTAATTTACCTTGACGACATCATCGTCTTCAGTAGCACTGTAGAGGAGCACGTAGAACGCCTAGGGAGAGTCCTAGCAAGGCTGCGGGAACACGGGCTGAAACTGAAGCCGTCAAAATGCCAGCTTTTTAAGAGAGAAGTGCAGTACCTTGGCCATGTAGTTTCTGCAGAGGGAATCGCCACTGATCAGGCAAAGGTTGCTGCAGTGAAGAGCTGGCCAGTTCCACAAAGCAAGAAGGATGTCCGCAGCTTCCTTGGGCTCACTGGCTACTACCGGAGGTTCGTTCAAGGGTATGCGAAAACTGCTGCTCCTCTCTTCGCATTGATTGGAGGCAAGCGAGGTTCGAGAGACCCCCCCTTCAAATGGAGCAATGAGTGCCAAAAAGCGTTCACCACCCTGGTTTCCAAGTTGACCTCAGCACCGATACTAGCTTTTGCAGATTATAGCGTACCATTCACCGTGCAGACAGATGCATCCCTTGATGGCCTGGGAGCTGTCCTGACTCAAGAACGAGACGGCAAAGAAAGGGTCATCGCATACGCAAGTCGCACCTTAACAGAAGCAGAGACAAAGTACCCCGCTCACAAACTAGAGTTCAAGGCACTACATTGGGCGGTAACGACTAAGTTCAGAGAGTATCTGTACGGCAACCGACTGACCGCGGTGACTGACAACAACCCACTCACGTATGTCTTGAACAAGGCAAAGCTTGATGCTACCGGTCAACGTTGGGTTAGTGATCTTGCCGTTTTCAACATGGATATCATCTACCGGCCAGGCAAGTCTAATGCCAATGCGGACTCTCTGTCCCGGATTCCAAGATCGGATGTGGTGAGGATCCTGGACGAAACAGAGGGTAGCAGAGGTCAAAATGGAAGACAGGAAACAAGGGACGCCAAAAGATCAGCAGCCAAAACAGATGCGAGTAGTCAGGGAGAAGATGGCATGGCTTCCATCGAGGGGCAGGAACAGCAGCCGAGGGCAAACCTTGAAGATAAGGCTGTCAGGCATGTCCATCAGCTCACAACTGGTACGAGGAGTAGCATACCACCACCCCCAAGCATAGGGCAAACATCAGACAGCAGTGACACCACTGATCACCCATCTCCCATGAAGTCTTCTTCCGATGCAGCCTTAGACAGAGATAGCAAAGAAGTAGGTGCCAAGTCTTCTTCAGAAGGAGCCAAGGTGGGAACATATGTTGATCTACCAGGAGGCCTTCGTCTGCTTGAGGCACAGCAAGAGGATCCAACGACTCAGCGTGTTGTGGAGTTGAAGTCAGCCCAGCCAGGAAGGCCAAGTCGAAGAAGAATGGCACGGGAAACAAAAGAAGTTAAGACCCTACTTCGAGCATGGGACTTCTTGGCTGTGAGGCAAGGTGTCTTGGTCTACGAGAAGGACCAGGAAGACAGAGGTGAGACACCAACCTTAATAGTGCTCCCCAAGGAGATGAAGAGGCCTGTCCTTCAGCATGTCCACGACCTGATGGGACATCTTGGCTTCGAGAAGGTTTATCAGCATGTCCGGGATAGGTACTTCTGGCCAAGTATGTACTCTGATGTGAAGTCGTACATCGACAAGTGTAAAAGATGCGCCCTGAGAAAAACACCAGACACGAAAAGGCATGCAAGTCTGCAGAGTATCAACACAACACGGCCCTTGGAACTTGTCTGCATAGACTTCCTAAGCTTGGAGAGGTCAAGAGGAGGCTTTGAGCATGTACTTGTGGTCACTGATCACTACACCAGATACGCACAGGCGTACCCGACTCGTGATGAGAAGGCAACAACCGTAGCGCACGTCCTATGGGAGAGGTACATCGCCAATTACGGCATCCCTGAGCGACTCCACTCGGACCAAGGAAAGAGTTTTGAGTCGGCAGTCATAAAGGAGCTGTGTCACCTGCTGGGCATGAGGAAGAGCAAGACGTCGCCATACCACCCACAAGGCAACGGTATGACAGAGAGGTTCAATCGCACATTATTGTCGATGCTTGGAACCCTTGAGCCAGCACAGAAATCCAACTGGGCAATGCACCTCCAGACCCTCACATATGCCTACAACTGTGCCAAACACGAGAGTACGGGGTACTCCCCTTTTTACTTGATGTATATGAGAAAGCCTCGTCTGCCAGTCGATCTCCTCCTTCGGCCAAGGTTCCAGGAAGCAGAGGATGTCCACCCACAATCCACCTATGTTCAGCAGCTTGGGGAACGGCTACAAGAACGGCTACAAGAAGCTACAATACATCACCTGTACCGACTAGAATTGTATTTTGATACATTGAATTATCTTCTGCCTGTCAGTGTTTGTGCGTATGTATATTGCCAAAAACATGTTCATGTCTTGTATTGTCCTATGTTATAATATGTATGTCTGTCAATAGGTTAGGGTACAAAAGCAAATCTATGCTTCACCCTTCACCTAAATGTTGTTCTTTAACGGGATAACGTGTTAGTAAATAATTCATGTTAATACATTGAAGAAAGTGAAGATATACACAAAAAAGGAAATCAATGACAAAAATCATCCCATGGAACCATTAAAAGGGCCCGACATCATGGAAAAATAACCACAATAACACGAGCATTTCCCAAAATGGAGCCACCTCTAACTGAGGTGACCCCGAAAAGACTAGTGGAGAGTGGTATTTTAGTCAAACATCCTTTCTCCTTGAACTAGATATGCAATAAAACCTTTGAGACTTTCGAGGCATTTTACTGTGTTACCAGTTTACGCAAAGAAAGGAACCAAATAAATGTCTAGAGTGACTAGACAGCACAGTTTGGCAGTGCAAAGGTACCCGATCCAGCTACTCTCCGCTGTTAATAAACGACGCTTAAAAAACAAAATGCCATTATGCGAAGCACAAAAAATGGAAAATCAATCGCGAGCTGCTCTGCTTAGTTTAGTGGGTGAGGAAAAACGATTAGTATTGAGGATGTCCTTGGTTCGAATCCCTAGGTGATCTTCCCCCTTTGTTTTCTTATTTTTTTCAGTCTTTTTTTTTTTTGGAAAGAAGAATTTGAGAGATTACCTAAATTTAGTGCCCAAATTTGTAGCCTTGAAGTTTGTTTTATTTGAGGAAACAAATACTCACTTTGAAAAGGAATTTAAAAAGGAATCATGCTTTCTTCAAAATGAACTTTTTACAGTAGAGGTTATGCCTTGAGACCGAGTCGGAGGGCAAGGGCTTTGTATCACTAGGATAGCCTCAATTAAATCTTTGATACATTCATTGTAACTAAATTGAAATACAAAAGCAGCCTCAAATTCACCAACTATGCAAGATCCCTCTCGTTAACAAGACCATTTTCTAAAATGAACATGAACTATTGCACGGCGTTCCTAACGTCATCGTTCCTAAAAAACGCAAGCTGCCGTAAAGCCTTTTATAGCCAACTATTTTTAGAAACACCCTGACCCTGAAACGTTGGAATGAGACAAAGTGTAAATGGGTTTGCCTGCTTTTGCGAGTGGATGAGACTACATTTCAAACTATCTATTTGGTCACTGATAATGTGATGTGCCAAGTTAAGGATTTTCGGACTGGCTCAGGTGAATCCAGCGTCTTTAGAAGGCAAGAGGAATAATTTAAGGGGGCGACGACGGGAAAAACACATGGGCTGCCTCGCCAATCGTCCGTGTACAGTGCAGCTGTTGTGCTTCACAGCTGGTCACGTTCGTCATCGCCAGGAAGTAACTATCAGTAGGTGCCGTGATCTCGGCCTGGACATCAATGTGTTCAACATCTTTGCTGTCAATCATAGGGACCGTGGTTTCCAGAGCGGAGGGGGAGTTCATAAGCATATGCACTTTCTGGCTCATTCAACGTGATAAAGTGAAAAAAATAATGCCTATTTATTTGATAAATAAACATGTTGATTAGTTTCTTTCCTAATCACCTATGAAGCATAGGAGAAACAAAATAAAAAATAAAACATGATACATTTTTTTAAATTGATAAAATTTTAAAAATCCATGGTAGGGGAGTGAATATTCTCTTTATATGTGCGGGAAATTTCATGCAAGCTGACGATTCGTCCCGTTATGTTTCTGAAGTTTCTTGTAAGATTAAGTAACGTTAAAAAGTTTATTTTGAGAAACTTACGTAATCAAAGGGATTTCTAGAAGGATTGTAGACTATAAAATGTGGGCTCTGGCAGACAAGGACAGGAATATTGACACACAACTTGAACACCGCAAGAGGGATTTTGGAAGGCAATCCTACCATCATGTATGAGAGCTGTGACAAGTTGTTGACTTCCGCACCATTTCAACCCGTGAGTCGTCTGTGGAGCGACACTTGTAAGAAATGTTCGTCCAGACCAAGTGAAGTTCAGAGCTGAATTTTGTTCCAGACGAGTTAGTTCCTGAACTTAATCCAGTTTCAGATTGTGGGATCATCAAGTTCCCGTATTTGCGACGGCCATCACGCCCTCGCCGTCACGGTTTCGTCTCGAGCCCGGTCATTCTTATTGGACGTGGTATTCGTCGCCGTTGCAACTTATTTTTGCACCGCCAAGGACTGGACTGTTTTTCGCCACCTGTGGAGTCCAGCATCCTTCACTGTAGTGCCTTGCCAAGTGCTCGCCCGTAAGAACACCTTGTTTATATGAGATATTCTTTATCATTGTAAACTCAGTTTCTGGGTCCAATCAGCATTTTCTTTATTTTCTTTTACATGCTTTCTTTTTCTTTTCTTTTAATTTTCATTAAATCATACTTGTTTAGTTGTGCCACATATCAGTGTGATCTTGTTTGACTTCTTTGTTGCATCGGAGAAAATTCTATCTTCAGAATTATAACTAAATAGTTTGCAGTTGTCGGAAAGTAACACAGTGTCAACATAAATTACACCTTTTCTTTCCTTTTTTTTAATGTGTTATCGACTTCACTTTCATCATTTTATCGTGGCAACCAGATCACATATTATGATTAAATATTGCTCTCGCTCCCGTTCAGTTGTTTGTTTTTTCTGTTATAGCTTCATTTATTAACAGCATTGGGCAGTTGGGTAGAGTGCCAAAGATAAACACTACAATTTGATATGTCGACATGTGCGATAACAGCAGGGCAGGGGAAAAAAGGCAAAAAAGGAATCAAAACTAGACTTGAAGTGAAAGTTGCGCGTATTCCGTACCTGATCAAACAGCAGTTGTGTTAACCGGGGTCACCAGGACAGATGGCAGTGAAATGCACTCGAGTTTGTTTATTCTTTAGTCACACTCACGCCACGAGACAGTTACAATCATAAGGACATCACAGGCGTAATTCTGATCAATCCGCTCTGCATTTTGAGATACTCTTGGAACAGACAGTAATTTGGTCCACTCTTCCCGTTTACACAGAAACCTTAAAGTTTATTAGGACTGATAGGCATGGGTGTCGCCAGTTCAATCGGGGGTATTAATGACATTAACAGGTAATGAACTCTACTGTGATTCAGCACAACATTTTTACTATGATCCGCAGCTAACTTTTCTTTTATTCAGTGTGACTATATAAATCAAACTTTCAAAAAACAAAACCCAAAAATGTACAGATAGGCGTACAGAGAAGTGAGCTATGAAGGCAAACGCGTACATGCATGCAGTGCACGTTGTTCGACCCTTGAGGATCCTATGCTCAACACGGACTTGGCGAATTGAAGGCATCATCAAACCGGGCACCCTGCACTCAGTATATTATTTGACATTGTGAGAAACCGAATCCGAATATTATGAACATAAACTAATAGACAATAGCAACTAGGTGCCTCTGGATCATGGGCAATCAGTGTAAAACAAAATTGGAACTTCTATACATAAATTAAGTCGAATTTGCTATATAAGAAATTCTGAGAAAAAAAGTGCATATACTGACGAGACATTTACTCACTCAAAACTATACTTCACTAAATTTTAACAAAACGCGGCACAAAACAAATATTGGCAAATGGAGAATTTAAATTTGTTAAATTATCAATTTACATCTACATGTACATAAATACTCTCTTCAATGAGTAATTCTGTTGGTTGGCTCCTCATCAAGCCGTTTTGTCTTCTTTCCGCTTTAAAAAGGTGTGGGTTGGTGGACACTATACATGAGACCAAACTGACTCTCCCCGCTCTTGATTCTTTGGCAAACCCGTCTACGGCGTTACATACCTAGTGGTGTAGCCTTTAGGAGGGGGGATGCTGACTCCCTGTGGGAACTCTGGCCCCCTTCTTGCCTCCTTCCCCCCGAGAAGAGCCCGGCACAAGGCTCCCAACAAATTTTGGCTTCGCCTCCGTCTCTGGCATTCGTCTCTGACATTGAATGCGCTGGCATATAGGCCGCACTATCTTGTGAAAACACTTCAACCGTTTGGACGACAGCTTATAGATCGATGTTTTGGTCTAGAGCAAACGAGCAAGAAAACGCAAGGTGGGGATGAAAATCAGGCGAAGCTGGAGACGGAGAGGAAGCCATGTTCCATCAACTTCCATGCCCCCCCCTCCGCTGATTCCATGAAGTTGCAAAACGGTTCATGTGACAAATCGCCCTTTGCCTAGAAAGTGAGTTGCGGTTTATAACGAAAATGTGAATCTCGAATAGCCAACTCATCAAAGCACTTCGTCTGTTCTGAAGGAAAACGACTCGCCGCTTTTAGTTTTAAAGTTTGCTATATCAGTCGACGTGCTTTCAAGTCTTGAAACATTGCAGAAGCTACCGGTAAAGCAACCGACATCAATCGAATTCAGATATAATGGTCCCCAAACCCTGAAACTGCCAAAACTGGTTTGAGGCAGATCACCACCTAGTGAAAACTCCTTTGTTTGCCATGTTGAGGTTTGTTGAGGCTGCCAGGCCATTGGGAATCCTAGATTTTTCCACAATTTTTATCAAAGGGAGCTTATTTTCTATTTTCCTGGGCGCGTCGACGAAAAAAAATTCAATATTTACATATTATTTTGTCCACATTGCCTACTCACTGCTTCACTGGCATGCGTGACAAAATAATGCCTGACTCCATAACGCAACCGATCCAATCAATAGTCTTTACATAAGCCGTAACTATTCGACTGTAGTTATCTGGTCTGTGGGTTGGATCCATTTGGCTGCGACAACAACGGTACGGGTTTTGCCTTTTGGTGTGTTTTAATTAACACAATTAACACTGTATACTCTATGCTTGTGTGCCGTGAGCCTGTGAACAAATTGGCAAGCTTGCTCGGATGGGATTTAAACCCACGACCACCTGCTTATTAGTGCCACTTGACCATTATTTATACCCAGCAAGAAATGAGACCAAGGGGTACCCCCCCAACATGTCCAATCCCTATACACATTCCAGACTATTGTTACTTAACACATCCCCCCCCCCCAAGATGTCTGAAAGGAATTCCCCAGATTCCTGCGAGACAATGACCAACACAAAGCAGGGGGGGTTCTCTCCGTCTCATACCTTGCTGCATATGCCATTATTAAGCTTGCCGGAGTTGGTTGGCTAAATTGCCTTGTGCACTTTCTGGTTTTACGGTAAATTCTCTACAGCCCCTGACCATGCAAGTCAAAAACATATGGCTGTGTTTCTGGTGAAAAAAATCATTAACCAAAGCCCCACAAATCGTTTTTTTTAATTTCTTTCTTTCTCAAATTTATTAATTTACGTGGAATACAAATGCACTCAATTCACCAAGGACGCATTGTCATGTAATTCGTTCCGAGCCTTTGAGTTTGATCGCATCTGTGCCACCAATTTCAGACCAGCTTTCGCAAAGTGCCACATCTTGTGTGGAGTACTTGTTCCGTGTCCTTCATGGAAAAGCTTGGAAAACATTTGACTGAAACTATCTGACTGTAGGTATGTGCGTATGAATAGGTTGCAGACAAGTCGACGCAGGACGTGGCTGCTGCAACCCATCGACATTTTGTCGATCTTTCAGCTGAATGTATTTGTTTGGTTTATTCAGGTTCAGATGAAGAAAGAAATGGCTACGATTTTATGTAGGCCCAATGGAAAGCTAAGTCTTGGTTAATATGAACGAACTTAGCTGTTCTTGAAACCCTTCGAGGCTCACTTTTAACTGGAATTACAACGATTTATGCGGCTTCCACTTGTTTTGCAGAAAGCGTTACAGCGGCATACGTTGGTTAATTTTAACGGTTTAAGCACCAAACTACTCGTTAATAATTTAACTCTCTTTTAATGGTGAAATTGACATGATTGGTTAAGTCTTACGACAGGACGAGCCATTTCCCAATCCTTATAAGTCCCAACAGGAGCACGTGCTATAACCTCAATGATGTGTGCAAGTGGAGCGATACATGCACCCATTAGTCTATTCACGCCAGGCGCGGCTCCTGTGCGCCGCGCGCGAATGGTTAAGTAGGCTATATAGTGCAGTGCATACCCAGAAAAAAATTGCCAAAACATTGCCATATGTAACGCTGGATATAAATTATCACTAACATGCCAGAATCAGTGAGCCAAATCTTTCATAAATCAATCTGTCCTCCCCACAGCCTAGAACTGTATGAGAGCAGAACCACCTCCACCAGCCAACGGTTAATTAAAAAACAAAAGCTGTTTAGGGTCATGATTATGAATCCTGGAGACTCCCTTCACAAAAGAGAAGCAAGTCGATACCCTAAAAAATGTCAGATCTGAAATGGGTCAGAGTGAATCGAGTGTCTGATTCCGAAGACGACGTGCTATTTAGATTTTAATACAGACCTTCCACGTGCACATTTGTGTCTCAGTAAACACTATTTCAAAGGGTAGGCCTATTTTACTGCCCTTTTGGTATCATGCTAATGTATATTTCCATATTCATGAGCAAGAGTGTGATGTCATCTCAGGAAGAAAGCCTCATTAGGCCTGTTCACTGAAATATTCATAGTTATGCTAACATATGCACGAATGGCCTTGGCGGCGAAAAGTGTGAGCGGGCCATTGAAAACGTACAGGGGTGCGATTTGATCATCCTCTGTCAGGTTTTCTGGCTTTGTTACGTTTTTCTCTGAAAATGTCATTAAATCGTTTTTGCTATAAAACAGCACGAAAGGAGACCTGCTTAGATGCGGCAATCTCGTGCGCACAGAAAATATCACGATAAAAAGTCTTTTAAAGGAGCACTAAAATCCCACTTAGATTAAATACCAATAGAAAAAAAACGATTTAATGGGATTTCTGAAGAAAAAAATGAACAAAACCAGAAAACTTGAGAGAAAATGACCAAAATCGCTCCCCTGTACGTTTTCAATGGCCCGCTCACGCTTCTTGACGCCAAGGCTATTCGTATGCATACGTGCATAATTATGAAGTTTTTAGTTAAAAGGTCTATAGGTTTGTACTTTAAAAAAGTCCTATGTTTTGTAGATCTCGCTGGATTTAATTTTCTCTTCTCTTCTAATTTAATGTTTATGTGCACAGTGATCAGCAAGCTTCAATCCCTTTGTCAGAAATGTTTTTAGTTCAATTCCCGATCAAGTTGAACAGAAAAACCCATGTCTTCCCCGGGATGACATCACAGCAAGGGCACCCTCAGTCGTCTAGAAAAGCATGGATATTTTTAACAGTTTTAAAAAGTGCACTTTGCGAAGTGGCAGAGAAATTGTTTTTGAGAAAAATCCATTGCTGCAACACTTTAAATTGGAGGAGCTCTTGTAAAACATATCATTTTCAGTGCCGCGTACTCTGATTGAATGACTGCGCTATCTCGTTATATGTCACGTTCACCAACCACATGCCGTTCGCCTTGAACTTGTTCATTTTGGCGTCGTGTCCCCTTAGTCCCACATTATGAACTATAATCGTACCATTATGCTTTTTATTCCAATTATCTTTGTAATAGATCAGCGCGTGGGGGAAAAACGCTAGGGGAAGGGGCCTGACATCCACATGCTCCGGTATATCATTGTGCATCATGTAATTTAGAACACCTTGATCAGAAGGGGGCCGCTTCTTCTCCGCTATAATTGAAATCCATTTTCTGACAAACCTCAGGGTCCTGTTCGTCGGTCGAAAGTACCCAAGGCCGGCACAGTGCAGCGATCTTTTGGGCAGTCTCTTTGGGTACGGGGACCGCTCGTCCACGAAAGACATGTCGAAGTTCCCGTGGAAGTATTCGAAGGGGTCGCGGAACCAGAAGGTGTCGGCGTCGATGAAGAGGACTTCTTGGCCCCTCTCCAGCAGACTCAGGATGTAGTAGTGGCGCCGGTTCACCAACTTGTTGTAGGGCACGGAGAATACCATCAGTTTCCCGGAACTGGCATCTCCGAAGTTGCTGAACACCATGTGGATTGCCGGGTCGTCCCGCGTCGTCTCGCACAGGTACTGGTAGGCCGAGGCGTCCTCCGCCATGATGGTGGTGTTGACGCAGACTCCAGCCTTTCTGATGCTGGCCAGCATGTTCAGCGTCATGTCAACGTAGCCAGTATTGGTGTTCGTCAGGAGAACGACGTTGGGCCTCCCCTCGATATCTGACAGGCTGCAGCCGGACACTCGCCCCACAATGGGCGGGGTCGTTGTGGTCAGTTCTTCGTGTTGGATCAGATTTACGGCTTGACTGACGTTTTTGCCCACAAAATAGTCTGCGCACAAATACAAACATTCCAAATCACCCGACAGTTTATTCCAGTAATAGACAGTAGGCCTACTGCACTAGGGTAGATCCGCTGGAAACTACCCCCCTCCCAAAAAAGAGGAGATTTTTAAAAACAATAATAAGAGAACCGGGATTTTTTTATCTATTTCATTTAGTCTCTTAACAAGCCCCAGAATGCACCCTCACCCTAGGAAAAGCCATGAAGAAAATTTCAATTATTTTGACCCCACATTTTTACAAAAGTGCTGTCATCACCACACGCACACACATCCACCCCAACACCCCATCCACAAACACACACAGAGGAAAAGACGGTTCTGGACCCACCCTTGGTACCACGTTTTTCTTTGTAACGTTTTTAATGAGATTTGTCTTTTTCCTACTTTTTAAAACAATTTTATTAATTAAACGGAAGCGTATCCGGTTCGTGTTACGTCAGTTTAGTTTAAACCACACCCCCTGCGCAGGCACTGCACATAGAAATACATACAATGATCGCCGTTTACATGGAACCATGGAACCGGAAGTTAACACAACGTTTACAGGGAACCATGGAACCGGAAGTTAACACACAACTTCAGCGATCATCCAATGGGAGCCTGAAAATCGTGGCACGTCCGCCTTTGTGACGAAGTCGCTTACAAATCAGATAAGGGCCACTTGCAAACAATTTTTTCGAGTTACTATCTCGGCGCGTAGTATCTCGCCGCGGCGAAATAGTAACTCGCAACAGTGAGATAGCTTTTCACAAGTGGCGTTTATATGCTTCCGTACCAGTATTTCAAAAGAGTTTTGAGGGTGCCTACCGGTAGTGTCCTTTTTTATGTTTTCTTCTTCCATTGTGAATGAAACCAAATCCCTTTATACAACCCAAATACCTTCTTTTCGCATCGCGTACCGTTAAGGTAGGCCTCAGTCAAGTTGGTCGAGACCATAATTTTCCTTCGTGCCCACTAGTCCACTAATTCAAACCTCGTTCAAAACAGTATAAAATCGGCGTTGTTCATGGCCCATTAACATGCAATACCAACAGTCCTGGGGTTTCTGAAACACAAAGTCATTTATTGTCTTGTCCCTAATCTTTCCATTTCTTTTCAATTTTCTATGGGTTAACCGATTACATTTTAATTTTTTCTTCAAAACAAAATCACCCTTCGAAAAGTGGTTTTTCCAAAGTCTGCTAGCAGCCTTTTTTCAAGTGGCAACCCTTAACTGTCTCTGGCACTTAGGGCATTTTCAACCGTATTTTATTAGCCATTCTGCTCTCAGATGACAGCCCAAAGACCCAGGGAGTTGATCCTGGCAAAGATTTACACAAGCTCAACACTTCAGGGGTCCAACAATCTCCTTTTTTCATGAGATACCATGAGGCACTGGTAAGCTGGCCAGAAATTCTCACTTGAATTTAGTAGAATGCACCCTTCGAGACTGCGAACCATCCCCACTAGTGCGCATGTGCATACATGTAAGCCGTGTTCACAGGCTAGCCCCTTTGAATCGAAAGCGAGGCGATCCCTGTACTCTGGTTTTTTTTCTAAAAACTTATGTATGGGAACAAAGATGACACAATATACGCTCAAATTGTAGAAACCACCGTTGAGCTCCTGGGGGTGGTTCCAATGTATGAATAAAAACTCAGGTGAGATTCATTGTCTCAATGAAAAATACTTTTCAATGTCAGGCCTTATATCAAATGATCAGGACCTAGTGGTGTAAATTTATGCCAGCATTGGGGGAAGGGGATTGGAATAGGGGGAGGAGAGTTCCTACCAAGGACATTTGATAAGGGGTGGGGGCTGATACCATTTGATGTACATTTGATACATTTGATGCACAGATGTACATATTTATGTATTGCATTCATGCAGAATCTTACACCAGAACAGCATATTTATGGGGATGTTTATTGCCACCCTTTTTTGAGTGATGTTGACAACATTTCAGTTGGAAGGTCCCAAAAGTCTCCACAATCCGCTTCAGTTTTTAGCTTACCACGAAAAAAGTGGGGGGGAGGGAAGATGATTCAATAGCTCATACCCCTCCCATGGCGGGTGGCTAAGTACCCCCATCACCCGGGATTTACCCTCATGTAATACTCCTTCCCATTTCAGAGTACTCACTCAACAACGTGGAGACGGGGAACACGACCCAAAAAGGGACATCTCGTTCAAAACGATCATTGACGGTCTACTAGTACATCTACACCTGTTACAATTATGAAGATCGACTTACATCTGAGGAATAAGATAAGGCAAACGGCTTGCCCCGCAAACATGGCTTTCACTGCGCTTTTCAGGTTCATCTCTTCTGCTTCAATCAACTGCAAAAGTAATAAGTTGATACAACGATGGACAAATGGTTTATTTAGCTGAGTGAAAAAGTTCTTGTCTTTGATCGGGGAGGGGTCGCCCCTTCTTTCTTTCTAAAGTGGTAGACGGATAGTCATGAGTGTTTCGTCTAAAATAATTGTCGCCATTTATATCAGAATACTTTATTTCTACCGTGAAATGCCAAAATGAAAAAAAATGAAAAGAGGTGACTAAGGAAAACCTGACGCGGACAAGGACAGGGAGTTTTTTACTCGGCAATAGTTTGAGCTTTTAGGTTCGACTGACCGCTACGTCACTGTGCCCTTAAGTAATTAATTGATTAGTAAATTAATGCATTGCTTCTACGACTCGATTTTGTCTAAACAATGACTTTATCTTTATCAACAAAAAATCTCCAAATCACTTTTTGTAGGTCAAAGCTTTCCCCGCCTGTTTCATTAAAAAATCGTTCGGATTAATGCAAGGCCCAGGCAAATTCATTTCAAATTGAATGCTCTTTTTTTCCAACATTCAAACAGCAACAAAATGCCATTCGATTTCGTTGGAGAACAGGTGTTGCAACTGGCTGTCTAGTTCACACTATTTGACCTATAATGTGAAGCAGATTACAACATTGATCATTGATCCGCTGTAAGTTTAAAAGGAAGAAAATTGCAAGTCTGTTCTTTAATTAAGAGCAGCATGTTGTCAAAAAGAGGTGTAAGATTCATTAACATTTCAGTCAGAGAAGTAATACGGTATTATATTCTTGGATCACAAAAATAAAACATTAACTAACCATGCGTCTGTAATATAGCATATTCACAGATGCTTGGCTTTAGGATCGGGTTATACATGTATTTAATTTTTAGTAGGATATTGAAAGTATTTTAGGACCAATAAACTGGAACAATAGGGGAGTGAAGTATACACTAGATTATGGCGTGCCCTTGCAGTTGCAGCTGTGTTCCAAGCAGTGAGCTTGCTAAACAATCACTTCTCTTTTAAAGGAAAACAAATTGCAGATGTGCGTGTGCTAATAATAACGTTTTACAGAGCGACGCTGCATATTGACTGAAAGCCCACGACCTGACGCCATGGTTAAAGTTAAATAATCGACAACAACGGAAAATTTTAAAAATTGACTTCGAGAAACGAAGTTGGGCCATTGTAATGTGCACAGGCTGTGTCCAAAGCGAGCTTCATGGAGCTACGGCTAGGTATATTGTCTGCGCGTCTCCAAGTATTTCCAATGGATTGAAGAACTATAAAAAAATATATATATTATAAAATGGAAGTGGAAGGCGCGTGCAAGGAATTTATTTTGCACCGCACCAGGTAGGCCCTAAGGCCTACATCTGTCTGATATTCCGGACAGAAAGGTGTTGGGACTTCCGAATTCTGAAGTGTATTCTGGAATGTGTGTGCTCATAATTAGTTATTTACACAGTAACTCTGCACTATTTTACGGTTACTATTACAACTTTCAGTTTCGTCAATTGGAGGTTCGTGGATATTGAAAGCTTATAGGAAATATTATGCTAGCCCAAAAAACCCATTATTTAAGTGGTTGATGTGGTCTGTCATGGGTCGACATGATCCACCAAGGCCCACAGTGTTTAATGGCCTAGCAATGGGTGTTGAGAGCATATCAGAACTTCAGGTTAAACGATATTTTGTCGAGAAATCTAAATAACTGAGCGCAGAACTTAATGTTAGTCTTATTACGGTGCTTTGTTTGTTTTCTTGTTTTCTTTTTTTTTTAATTTGTCTCGAAGATCTTCAGCCTGTGTGCCTAAGTGGCCGACATCGGAGATCAAATCAGATCCCAACTCTTATTTTGCCTCGCATTTTGAGACAGCTAGTGGTACTTAGTGTTGACTGACCGTGGGTTCTAACCTCACGGTAATTTGTAAGCACGTTTGTTGTTGATGAGTGAATTATATGGCCATACTGGTGTTTTAAAGCGAGACCGTAGTGTTTGTACTGCATACTGCAACGATAGCGTTGAATTCAATACAGTGCAAATGCTTTGCAGGTGTCAAATTTCAACTACCAAAACAAGGATTAGTGTTAGTTCGTGAAAACGAAAATGCACGGAAACGCGCTGGAGTGCCACATCCCACCGGGTGCTACTTCGTGAAAACGAAACCCACTCAGTTCTCTAAGATGCGCACAAATGAGATCACCTAGCACACAACTGAGTGTTACTTCGTGGTGTCAGTGACGAAAGAATTCGAAGTTTTCCTGAAGTTTTCAGGAGTGGGGTGTGGTGGAGAGAGGTTTGAAGGTCTTAGATTTGCTGACGGTTTTTGGCTAGATTTTTTTCTCTTCCCGACCGGACGCGTTGGCATACCGACGTTACCATGGAGCTCTATGACCTAACTCAACACCGATTCCGTTTATCCCGCATAATCTTACGGCCTTGCAAGTGTGAGAATTCAGTGACTCAGGAACGAAAGAAAAATATAGTTGAAAAGTACACGAAATTATTGTAAAGTTTATCATTGAAACCGAGGTCTATCAGTCATAACATCGCCAGGAAATGTTGGCATTCACGGTATGTATCCCCAGTTTTAAATGTACTGCCGGTATACATGCATGAACCACATGAACTTGACTTGTACACCAGCTCTCCGACGCATTGTACACAGGTAAATGTACATCCACATTTACGTCGGTGCGCGCGTGTAACAGGCCAATGGACGCCTCTTCCTTGAATGGATCGGTTTTGTGCATGTAAAACACGCGGCTCTTGCTGCGCAGAAGTGTCTAAGATAACTCAAGAAAGTTGAACAAAAAAATCTAGCCAGGTAAAACGTATTGTATTGTGTAGTTGAGATTCTGCCTTGTCGCATGCAGTGTCTTACTGTTCTGGGAAAACTTCTAAAATTGAGCAATTCATTAGGAAAAAGACCAAGAGGTCGATGGAAGTGGAAATATTTTATCATCTTAGCAACCACTTTGGGGCTAAGTTTCATTTTCATGTAGCATTTTTATTCACCGTTCTGTGGTGTTATATTCGGTTTAAGCCTTCTAGAGCACATACAAAGAGTTTTGATGTGATCTTTTGTTAAATTTCTGCAAACGAAGTCTTCAAAAGGAGAAGGCTCACCCATGGAGGAAGGACACAGAAGGACTTTGAACTGCCCGGGCTACAACATCTGGCCAATTACCGCTTTTTGTCATGCCTGGTACATCCATAACCAGAACGCAGCGAATGCTTGCTGCGCACCACCTGTTTCACAACCATTAGCCCCCTTTGTACTCCATGATCATCGCCGCAATTTTTCGCTGGTAATCTGCTAAATTAATTACGTCGTGATTACTTCATCGGGAAATTTGTTGTTCAATTTTGAATATTTAAATATTATGTTAATGTTGTAAAAATCCCTATAAAATCAACCGTGGCCCCCCACAAAATTCTGCTTGCAGCTAGTGGCAGAGTATAATTTGCTCTTCAATGCATCTCTGCAGGACAAATCACGCGACCCTTACTTCCGGTCGAACACCAGAAAAAGGGCCTATTGTTTGGTTATAGGTATCAATTTATTTTCAATGGCGTTAGTCTGTTGGGGTATAGTATTCTTCAAATCATCTACTGATGACGTCACGTAATAGTTGAGCGCTCTCGAGGGACAGGTGAAAAGGTCTGCAAAATGAATTTTGAATAGTTGTCCGTGGCGAAGTTTGTCGGAATTGGCTGAAAATTGATGTGGATGGTGATCTTTACAAAGTTAACCCATGTGTGAAATTTGGGGCCGATGACGTCATCAAGTGCATAACTGGCTTACCTGTTCACACAAATGAGGTGCCGACGACAAACACACCTTACTGTATTTGCTTACTCGAAAATCCCATTGTTCTTTGCACTATGTATTGGCTTCTATGCTGGTGACCACGTTACGTCTGCCAATAACAAAGACCTCGTGCAGTGCAGAGGCACACTCGGGGATGTGAAACAAGTAAGTGGCGCTGCAGTCGGATCTCTGTATGGAACGCCAAATCGTAAAACGTGGCGCTGAAGCACTGATCTCTATACACTTGGAAAAATTCCATTATATTGAAAAGCCTAAGACGGCCGCGCAGTTGCTTCAATTTGCAGAGCAGAGCTGCCTATCCAGTGTATAGAGATCAGGGCTCTGAAGTTAGGCCACTTAAACCTTTATGGAACGCCAAAAGACCAAAGTGTTTGAAATCAGATTAAACCTATTCAGTGCTTTGTTTTCGATGAGCACAATGTTCACTTGTATTGTAATATCTGATTGGGTCGAAACCTTGCAAGTAGCTAGGAAGGGATTTGTTATAGACGACCATTGACTTGATGTATATAGTAATGACGTCAAGAGATGACAACGTGGCATTAAAGGTGCACTCTTCAAAGCACTGTATCTCGTGAAGTACGTGTCCAATTGGTTTCAACCTTGCAGATATCTTGAAAGGGGAGTGCTTTGGACAAAAATTTACACCATATGATGATGACTTCGTCATGTGACAAGTCACGTAACATTAAAGGTGCATTCTTCACTTGAAGCACTATAATTCGTGAAGTACATACATGTCCGATTGGGTTCAGTTCTTACAGATATCTACAAAGGAAAGTGCTTTAGACGAAGTTTAACTGATGTGATGATGACGTCATAATGTGACAAGTCACGTGACAACATAGGCGCACTCGTCTTTCAAGCCCTATAGCACTTAAAGTATATGTCTGATTTGGTTCAAAACTTGAATCTATATGGACATGATGAAATCATTACGCCATAAGGTTTGTGCAGTAGATTAGTTCCCCAAACTAAAATTTACAAAAGAATGTGATAAAGCCATCTTATATGTCAATTTATTTCTATCAGACATTAACAAGAACCGGAATATCTCGCTGGGAAAAATTTGTCAGCCCGGTCAATCCTCCCCACAAGTCATGTCTCACTTTTACAGCCCAAACCAAACAGAAGACATGTACTAATGGTGGACGTACGCAGTCGGGAAAACAAAATCCACCATTTTTATTCCAGCCTTGTTAAGTCAGCGTCATTACGCCAATACTGAAAGCTGTTGGACTGAAACTGTAAGGTTCCCTTGACGTTAGCACTAGCTTTCTGAGGCAAAGTTCGGTGATGGCTTCAAACAAACATTCATGCGTATAAACGTTTTCAGTACGAACGAAGGCCTATAGTTGACCGGTGACAATTCAAATTTGTGCCGAAAGTAATTCTCCACTACGCTAGCCTTCCAGCGTTGAAACTGTACTCAGTTCCTTTGTTTGCGTTTGCTTTCGACAAATCGTACACATTATTAGAATAGCCGTTCAACTCATTCAAAATGGTCCAAAAAAGGAGCACAAAGACGTATGTAAACTACAAAAAAACCAGTGCAGCGATTTTGACAAAAACCAAAACAGACCAGACCAAACCAAACCAACCCAAACAAAACACGGTTATACACAGACTCAAAGATCTGCACGAATGTAGGCGTGTTCTAATGGACATGGACATCATTTTGCTGAAACTGGCCGAGTAAGTCTAAATTGATGCCATTTTTTTCAGACGGTGGCACAACGATTATGCTGAAGTCAATTCGCTCACATAAACGACCAGATGCTACCTGCTGATGCATGACTGCAGGCGTAGTCGTACGAAAAACGTATCACTTCATCTCCTGCCTAGTCAGAACGATCTTTTCAACACATATGCATCGAGGCTACCGATCCATGCATGCTGTTGCTTTGTCGCCACTGTTTCTTCCATTCTGACGACATGGGCAATTGTTTTACAACACAAAGTTCGGTCTGCTGTGGTCTTCCACAGCTGAGACAATCTCAATTGTGACGTGTTGTCAGTGAGGCCCATGTTGGGCTCCTAAGCGGTGAATTTCTTTGTAATATAGCAGCACATTGCCACGCAGGCTATTCTAACTGCTTCGTGCACGTTCACTTTTGATCTACATTCAAATTTTCTTCAGCGTAATAATCTGAATTATTGGTCTTTCATAAGAAAAGAGGCTTTTAAAAAAATTCACAAAAATATCTTCTCACTCACCCAATTGGAATCTTTTCTGTCGTAATCACGAACCAAGTCCTGATAGCTACCTGTTGAGACTATCAAGCACTCGGTAGTGGCTGTGACAGTAGATAGTTTTACTACGTCACAAGCACGCCCTTTGCTAGTCAGTGGTTGGCAAAACTATGGCTCGCCGTGAGAACAAAAACACAAAAATTCACAAAGTGCTGAAAAGGTCGTTCAAATATTGAAATACTGAGTAAAAGATAATCCTTCTAAATACGAAGTAAAATGTCTCCCGTTTTAACATCAACTTTGACCACTCCTTCAAAATGCGGCCAAATGTTTGTAAACGAAAGCACCATACTGTATTCTGCTTTTATACACTACTGCAGTCATCAACAAGCGTGTGTAAAAGTATTCCTGGGGCCGGCTTTCACCACTGTATGGTGATTTCTCTGTCTTTGCAACATTGTCGCGCCCCAAAAAAAAGAAAAACGATGTGTGACGAGTGTTTATCTCCAAAACTACGGAACTATATGTGTGCATAACGTTCAGTTTACAGGCCTTTCTTCTAAACGCAGGCCGCCATTTTGTATGAACGGCCCAAATTGGCACAGATTTCACCAATGGTTGACAACAAAATGTTGCCTAATAAAGCATTTTTTGATTGACGACTGTTAAAATGGGAAGCGTTTACATTTAGTACTGGATTTATTAGCTAAGAATGCAATATTTTCACCAATTTGTTAAGACTTTGTATTTTTTCCTTTTGTTTTGCATGCGCGGCCCGCCGTCATAGTTTCGCCAACCACGGATGTGCAGTTGCACTTGTTCAAATAGAAAAGGAAATGTCTCCGGGGCTTTTTCATTGGCCTATGTGACCTTACACATGTCATCATATATCAATTGGCAGCCACACACTCCATAGGCCTTTTCACTGATGAATTCATAATGTACGCATACATGCTCACACATTGCCTTGGCAGCAAGGGCCATTGAAAACGTATAGGGGTTCTAATTTTGATAATTTTCCCTTAGGTTTTCTGGCTTTGTTCGGTTGTCTTCTTCAGAAAATCCCATGAAATCGTTTTTTACTATTATAGTTTCTAATCTAATATCGTGCGCACGAGCCTTGGTCAAGGCGGTCGTCATTCGTCGCAACGTAGCGCTAGCGCAGCGCGCACTAGCCGCTCGCTGACCAATACGTCCCGGTTCTGCTGATTTGCATATTCTTAGGCCGCGCGAGGTCGCTCTTTGCCTTGGTTTTGGCGCAATGGGTGCGTTCGATTAGCCCTCCTGAATACACTAGTGTCACACGCCAGGGAACCTCGAAAAGAGGCTAATCGAACACTGCAGAGTATTTGCATAGGCATTCTGGGAAAAAGGTCAAGTCCCCGCCACGTTCCATTATGTCCATTCTCGAACAGTCCATCCGTGACGTCATTATACTTGGGCAACCTCCAGAGACCCGCTCGCCAGCTGGGGTAGTGGTGGCTGACACCTGGGCAGGCATGAAGATCACGTGATGGACGCTCTTCTGTAAGTTTGACTTACACGTGTAAGCTAATCTAACACACCCAATGTACTGTGCCGTCGCACCCCTCCGACGAACGCGAGGGCGCCCTCCTCCGCGACGCGCGATGGTCGATACGCGAACGGCAAGTACCGGAGAGTCCCTGAGCGGCTAGGGACGAGTCCGGGACGGAAGTATACTGTCCCCCAAGAAAGTTCAATGATCTCTGGTCTTTGTTGAGATGATGCCTAATTTGATTGGCCAAAACTGAGTGACGCAACCCGGACAGAACTGACTTGAAATAAACTTCGTCTGGACACCTGACTTATATACAACAATCAAAGTGGCTGGTCCATTTATCAACGCTCCTTCAATCACACTCAACCAATACACCGGTAGAAGGCGCTATTGACGGGGAAATGTGTGATTATACCTGACTGGACTTCGCCCAGAGCAGCGAACACCGCAATTAATTGTGTGCATCCAGTGCCGAATCAAGGACTTTAACAAGTTTACGCGGGGTTTATTGTCAGGGCTGCGATACACGCTACTCACGTCACGAGATAGCAATCCGCCCTTGCAAGCAAGCTCCTGTCAGGAACCGCATTGCACCACCAATTAGCCCCTCAACCCACCGAACCCCTCAACGACACACGTAGCCTCTCGTCAAGGCCTTCGTGGCTGTGTGTGTGTGCAACTGCAAAGCGACTGGACAGGATACCGGGCGAGTGGCGCAGCCACGAGACCTTTTCATTTGATTTTGAGGTTTTTGTGGTGAATTATTCATAAGCTTTCTGATCATGTATTATTCATAAATTTCATGTAAAAAGTTGAACCAGATGAGTCTCTAAAAAAACCGGCCTCAACTCGAAACTTACGCAATGTTTCCATCTGGTTTTTCATGAGGGCAATAAGCGGCGAGATGACAACTATGATATGCTTGTTGGTGGGGGATGGTTCTGACGTTGGAGTAACACTAGCAGTTCATTGAGGCCGAATGGTCAAAGCAAAACGGCAGTGCTTGAAATGTGGAGCTCTTACCATATTCCGTGGGTAAAGACAAAAAACGGCACGCCCGCGTACAGATTCTTGAATAGCCTAACGATGCAACGGTTTAAACTCGGCAAGGTGAAATTATCCAGCAGCATATTCTAAAGAACTGTCCAAATACTGCTCTGACAACTGACCTGCACTCACGGCCGCCGACACCGTTGACACGCTCTCTATCTTTCGTATACTTTCAATTTGCATAATAGGTTAATGTATGCTGACCCCCTCGCTTATGATTGCTTGGAAAATACAAAGAAAAACTTAAGAATTCCTGACAAGTTCGAAAAGGCCCTCGTGCTGAGCCGCTCGTGTATGTGGTCTCCTCTCCAATCGCTTTGCGGTTATACACATACAGCCACGAAGGCCTTGAAGAAAGGCTACGACACACGCAACACTTGAGACTTGGGCATATGCACACTAGGTTAGGTGACTTTAACCCTTGCACAGGATTTTCGACCCTTACCTCAGGACTAGCCCTCGACTCAGAACAACTGAATCTTGCCTGCACGCCCGTTTTATAGCTTCGCAAGCCGGCCACTGCTGCAACTACGCGCACGCGCGCGCTACCTGTGACCAAGCAGTGACTTCCGTTAACCAATCGCCTGTCTTAACAGGTTGTACTACACCAAATACGCGCCCATAGAAAACAGTGCAAAATCGTACCGAAATAGCGCCGCCTGTTGACCCTCGTGAAGAGGTTGGCCTCCGTTTCTTTTACTGGAAATTGAAGATTATGGCCAGAAGATCACTTTTCGTTTCAATATCATGGGGGTTAGCCACGAAAATCTATTTTTATTCGCGTTTCAAGGAAGACACCCCCAAAACAGCAGTAAAACTAGGCGCTTATTTCTGAATGTAGCCACCTGCCTCTGTCCAAAATAGTGAACTTTGTGAAAGAAATACCCCGAACTGGAAACTTTCAGTCCCAAATGCGGGATTTATAGAAATATTTCTATGATGCCTTCTGGTCATGGCATGTCTTATTGTAGAAACCCCGTGGGATCACAAAATATTAATGAGCTCGCGCGCAGAACTACAACCACTTGGTGGAATGCACCCTTAACACACAGCTATGCGCGCCTAACATCTGCCCTTGTTACTGCGCAGAGCGCCATTTGTAACTTCGCACCGCACCTACTGATTAGCGCCCTCTGTCACGTCATAATATGCAGGCATGTACGTACGCAGGTACGTGTTAGGTCAGCGAGCGGCTAGTTCGCGCTGCGCTACGCTGCGACGAATGACGAACATCTTGACCAAGGCTACGTGCGCACAGGAAAAATCACGATTGTAAAGTCTTTTTACAGAGTACTAAAAGTGGTTCTGGGTACCTTCTGGTTCTTATCAGAATTTATACTCACAAAACATAGAGATATGTTGAATTGTGCTGCTGCAAAGCCATCACCTTTGCTTGCTTTGATTTGTGTACAAAAAGTACTGTTGACGCTCATGGCGCAACCACGCAAATAGGCCAGAAATACGTCCGCCGAGCTCATTATTAAAAGTTATAAACTAAAAGTATTCTATATTAAAGAGTACTGAGAGCCATGAAACTGTGGAATTGAAGACATAATGGCAAAGAGCCTTTGGCCCGGACGGTGGGCTTCCAATTCTGAGCAATTTGGATGCAATCGGGTCCGAAAGTGGCACTAAGTTAAATTCTCGGTAGAGGGAGTGGCCTCTCCTGGCGAGTCTAATTAACATATAATTATTTTTGTTAAGTCCAAATTCCACGACTACTTATCATATCCTACCCCTGAACATGCTGAAAAGCCTGGTTTAGTCATTTTACAGCCAGGGCCTCCCCTAGCCAGAATAAATGCAAAAAACCCAGACGGCCTTGAGCCAGCCTCCAGGCAATTCCCATAGGACTGTGTACTAATGGTTCCCTTGTGCACAACCTAATGGGCTGTTCACAAAACGGTGCCTGGGGCAGGCAGTGGAATGTTCTTTATCAGTGACAGCTGTCTGGAACTTGTCAGAGGCCTCTGTCGGCTGTCTTTGAAGTGTTTTTTTGTTGGGGGGGTGTGGGGGTGTTATGGCTTGGCTGGCGCGTAGCGAGGCCCCCCTTCAAATCCGGATAGCCTGGGGAAACAGCCCCCCGCGGTACTGTGATGTACTTTTGGTGGGTTTTGGTGGTTTGTAAGATCTGTAGAGGCTATGGGACAACCTCTGAAGCATTAATATACCTTCAGGACGGACTCAGGGCTCTGCAAACCTGAAAAATGCAATGGACTCAACGAAAGAGTCCGTCCCCGTAACCGTGTAGGTTTGACCTTGGAAGGCGTCGCAGGTTTTAACGTTTTGCAGAGGGATGAAACTTTTACGTAACCCAGTACTTGTTTTAAGAACTGTAATAAATCAGTAACTTACAGTATCATGCAATTTAAATTTCCCACCGCTGGAGCATGGGTGTAGCCCGTGTGGAACGTCACGAGCTGTTAATAAGAGTACACGTGTACTGGTATTAATAAATTGAACTATGATGTCCAACTTCCCATTGTCATGCCGTGTGGCACTTCGATCACGGCGCTTTAGACAATTTAACTTACAAAGTTCAAGATTTAATTGATGTATAGACCAGGTAGCTTATCATTTCTTAACAAACAAATGGTGTTCCACTCTTACTCCGTATCAAAGAACCGCCAAGCCATAAATAAAACACAAGGCAGAAACGAAAATCCCAGCCACAGGGACCGGGAGGCCTGTATGGGGAAGGAAGTGGGTAAGGTAAAATCCACGTGGTTTGATCACTCCAAGTTGGGACGAACGTGGCTGACGAAGCATGAGCGACGCATGCTGCTGATCAGCTCACTCGCATTGACCTAATAAACCCGTGGAGCTGAATGGCCAATGAATTGGGCGGGCTGCCCCCCGCAAATGATTGGAAATCTCTAGATCTTCGTTGTGGCTCATTGCTAAACCCCATTTCGCCTGGACGCTACTATTACACGACAGGCGCCCTTCGAATTTCAACACACAATCTACACTCAGCACAAACATGTTTTCTTTTTTCCTAGAGTATAATGAATGTTATCGCTTAGGTCGATAAAATGTCTTGTATTATGTGATATTTTGGTGACGTGTTAATTGAAGCTCACGTTACTTGTCCTATAATTTACTTGGTAAGTAACTCTTTGCATATGAATATGAACAAAACAGTATAGGAGACGGTCAAAGATCGGTCAGTGAGTACATGTACTTCTTGATCTTGTTTGTGATATTGAAGTGTTATGATGTTTAAGGACATTGCCGTTCACTTTTAAGTATCCTATGTAAGCAACGATACACATGTGTGCTATACTCTGTGAATGTGCTGTACATGTAAAGTGTGTTTATAGATACAGGTTGATCACTGGAAGCTCTCATTATTCTGTTATTTCAGGCAATGGGGGTTTTGTCACTCCGGGATCTATATTGTAAGGATGCCTGTGACAGTTGCTTGTCACCAAAAAATCAAGGCTACAATTATCCTGCCAAGACTGTCTTCGTCTTTCAAGTTGTGCGTGTCCCGTGCCGGTGCTCGTTCCGTTTCACAATGGGACTGGGCCTCCTTGTGGCGTCCCACTACAATAATGAAGCAAACGCGTTTACTTCAGTGCAATTGCTAAAAATTTCATTTGCAACTGATGACGCCGTCGGAGTAAGACGTACGCTCACGGGGCTCCCGTATATTCAAGCTCACTCGATCGAGAAAAGCCTGCAATGCCGCTTTACAACACGGTGGAAAAAGACTGGCGCAAGTGCATCTCCTGCCGGACAAATGCCCATGGCCTGCCGAAGAGATGATTCTGACGACTCCAGTGAAAAAGATGGTGGCACCAGCTCCCAGGAGTTCATCGTGTTTGTCAGGTCTACGCTGGCAAAACTGGTGGAAGGTCAGAAACAGCTAGAGGCCAGGCTAGCCGCATCCATTGAGTTCAACATAGAATTATCGTTGTTAACAATAAAGGTGATTGATTTGTTAACAAGATTACGCTTTTCCAAATTAAGGAAATACTTGGAAGGTTTCTCCCCTCTCTCCATCAAACGAGTCTTCGACCCAATAAGCATACCCCCCATTTTAGATTTGCGGAGCACAACAAGCTGCATTTGCTCATCGGAGAGAGCCTCCGTTTTACCCAGATCAATCACTCTCTTCTAAACAAAAGACACACGGTTCGGCTCCTTTGGGGGAGTTGTGATGGCCCCCGTTGGTACCCCATTGGTTCTGGACTTGAAACAAGAAAAACGAAAACCTATTTAGTGTACAAAAAGTACTGATGACGCCCAGCGCTGATGACGCTATAGCAACAGCGCCCTCTGTTGTCCAAAAGTAGTTTATTCATTAAAATAGTCGAGTATACAGTCTCGTAATATTGCCTGTCTAAAAAACTTCATATCCTGGAACGTTACTGATCTGAGTGTGAAGGGTCGCACACACTGCATGCTTTGTGTCTTAATATAGCGTTGGTGCATAGGCCTATTGGCCGGCAAAGGGCACCACTGATCCACCACAGGGTGCAGGCCAATAAATAGGCCTAGAACTTCTCGAGCTGGCCAAATCCCAATTTGCACTTCGTGACAGGTTTTAAATAGGCGACCAACACGAATGCCAGATTGTGTCTGAGTGAGAATTGGGAGACATCGGTGCCTGAAAACGGTCTAGGCATCGAGTTTTCACTTGGTGAGGGATTTCGCCACTGCTTTTTAGGGGCGACCTTGCGTAGAAAAAATCTTGAAAAGTCATTCGTTAATGAATGGCAATTCGAAAATAAAATAAAAAATTGTTCATGAGTTTTATTTTGATGCTCGTCTCAGTATTTTTCCTGATTCTTTTGAAGTTCTCAGACAGTTGCCACTGTTGGCTATTGCAATTCACTTCCTGGGCTGCACCCTGCTTGCATAATATCACGTTTGCCGGTCTGGCTGGTCAGCTACGCACCTATAACTCAGAAAAAATGTCTGATGCTTCGATGCCGGGTAGCGGTCAGCGTTGCAGTAGCCGGTCATTTCTCGAAGAATACGGGCGATTCACAATAGTGCGCCACCAAGAGTTTGCAACACGTTGGCCAATCATAACGCACGAAATTTGTCGACCCTTTCCAAACGCGCATTGGGTCGACAAATTTCGCGCATTGTGATTGGCCAACGCGTTGCAAACTCTTGATGGCGCACTATTGTGAAACGGCCGTATCGTACTCGTAAAACGCGCCTTTCAATGTGCGCGTCAACACTTGCGCACTCGTGGCGTATCCGCCAAAATCTCTCCGGGAGCGATTTTGATGGCCGGACGCAACGCACACGACGTGTGGTATGTTAACTTTTATGGAGTCGAGTTTTGTGTCCGTGAAAGTGAAACGCATGGAGAGCCGCCCTTATGGTTAATAATTACGTCATGAATAGTAGCCGGGGTTACAAACTTTAACATATGGCATATTCAGGGTGGCCAGGGTCGCCACAAGACGCAGGTTTTGAGCCATGCATGGGGGCATGTTTTTATTAATTCGATTTTTCAAGACTTTTCGCTCATTTGAAAGCGCCGTTTCTAAAGCGTTAATGATTTCAATTAACCAAAGTAAAAAAGTCCCTCCCCGGTTTGGGCCCAGGAGGGACTTTGATCCACCCCCGCACTCCTAGCTCCTTTGAATAATCTGCCATGGTTCTAATGATATGGGCGTTAAGCCCCGGTAGATGGCGGTACAATCTTCCCCTCGCGCCTGTTTCACCCAGGGGGGGGGGATTGAACTGCCCCACGTTTTCGTGGTGAGAAAAAAAATAAGGGGGATTGTGAAAACTTTTTCGGACTTCCCAACAAACAAGATATAGGCCTATTCAATAGGGAAAAATTCAAAAGGGGAAAAGTAACTTAAAAACAGCCACAAAAGTGCCATGCTGATGTAAGATTCTGTAGGAATGTAACAGATGTTCACCTGTATCATGCATGAATACCACCCTATAGTGCCATCGCCCAGCGCCCCCCGGGCCGGCTTTGCAGAAAGTTCCATGGCCGGGCCCATCACCGGCGATTCCCCATCCCATCCCCAACCTCAATTTCTGGCACAAAATTAAGCCACTGTTCCCCGCAGATTACATGTAAGTCCTGCGATGGCAAATACGGCAAACCCAAGACTTCTGTTTTGTGTTGTTTTATAAGTGAAACAACAGAGGATTCATAATTGTGTAGGCCTGCAGAAGCTTACAAAATGGGTCCCTGAGCAATTCATTTCTTTACACAACATAACACTTCACACGCTGTCAGAGTTATTACATATTGAATCTTGGCCATACGATCCAAAAATTTAGGTTAGCGACAGACGGCTTAAGTAAATTACATTTTCACAAGACAAAGGACTCTTTATCAGATTGATAAGTCGCTTTCGTGCCACTAAATGTAACTTAATAGCGTTTTTAAATGTAAAATCTTTCTGTTTGTCAAGAAAGAAAAAAGCCAACGACGAAAAATCAGAGTGACGAGTAACGAGGCAGAATTTGCTGTGGCTAAATCCGGAATTGTCGCCTGGCAATCGAACGCTTTGACGTCACGGGCCAATACGCAATCAGTTGATCAAGTTGAGCTCACACTGCACCGGTCGTGCTCAGTTTAGCAAGATTTGTGGCGATTGTTTTGCAGATAAAATTGAAGAACTAGAGAAAGTTTACTTAGAAGTAGAGGTTTTCAGGAGATTTCTTTCTTTTCTCTGATCGACTCAGTTGTTTCAACAAGTGCCTCGCGAGACGTGAAAAAAGTTCCGGCCTCGCCACACTATAGGCTACTCACGTCCACTCTCACACAAAATGGCGGACCGGTGACAACTTTTTTGACAACTTTTGTGAGTGTAGCGGGAAATTTCCAAGGGGAAGTTTGCCTTCTCGGGAGTAAGTGCATTTAATATGTCGAGCATGAGCTACCAAAGGAGCCTCTCCATCTCCCTAGGAATATCCATTGATGCCTGGGCGTCGGTTAAATGGATGTTTCTGATACTTTTTCTGCTGAGCTTTTCGACAGGTAAGACTGAGAACCAGTTCACTGCAACCTGTTCATCGGAATTCTAAGCCCTGGAATTTTACCTTGGCAAGTTTGGATCTCAGGTCAAGTTCAGTCGTGAAATTTGCAAAGTTTACCGGCGCAGAGAGTCGGACGTACATGATGTAGGCCGCTTTGTCAGTGATGTAATTTCGTCTGGGGCAAGGGGGGGTCGCACATTTCTTCAAAGTTCAGGCATGTCAGGGGGGCAGTGATGTGATAGCTAAAGCGGGAAAGATGGATGCTGCTTGATACCCTGTGCACACACCCTATGAGACTGGTGTGAAAAATTCCAAGTGTTTTCCAAGTAAATACCTCAGTAATTTACTTTATTGCTTTCAGAAGGCTGTATGCATATATGTGTGTACAATGTACAGTAGGTCACTACTGGGGAAATGCAGTGGCTTCTGTACTCGTATGGAATTGGCTCTATTTTTTCTACTCGTATTCCTGTGTGCTTGTACACACTGTACATGTGCAAAGCCCAAATTGAGGGCCTACGTGTATGCACGTACATGTACATGTACAAGTTACCGGTACATGTGCTGTAGCCGTACTTGTGTACATACTTGAACAGTTATCCATTGAGTTGGCCCTGCAGATGACTGTACGTAGAAGTCGGGCAACTCGACCGTTTACCACCTCGACTGTCAAGACAACTTGACCGATGGAACAACTCAACCATTTACCAAGTCTGTTAAGACAACTCAACAGTGCAATGCGTGACCGAGTATGGGGCAGTAAACACAGATTGCATTTTGATGTGTTTGGGCAAATTAGCGCTGTGACTCGACTCGCCAGGCATGAGTTGCATATGTACATGTAAACATGTACATTCACAGGGATCTGGTGATGTGGCATTCACTGGACCAATGGGCAGCGCAGCGGTCATCCCAACCAGCATGGTGTGAGGTTGGGATGGCGATGTGACATGCTGGTGACGCGACACCAAATCTTTCATGTACAGGTGTCTCGTCTACAGTGTCGGAGATGGTAAATCAAAAGTGACTTCAAAGCGCACATGCACTCATTGCGAGTCAACTTACATATATGTCTCAATCAAGGACTTGTTCCAACAGTCGAGTTGTTTGTCCATTTGAAGCATAACGGTTGAAAATTGAGTTGACAAACAGTTGAGATGTCCAAGCAGCGGCTGTGGAACAATATTCGAAGTGGGAGGGGCAGTTGTGATACCATCAGGCATCAGCCATGAATTGGCTGATCCATTAAGCCCCATCCATTATAGGCCCTGCTAAATTGGGGGGCCTTGTCCCCCTCCCATAGACGTGTGTGGGTGGGGGGCCACTGGTTCCAACTTCCACCACCAGTGTGTTCAAGCCCCAGCCCTACCAGTACAGATTATTTCAAAGGGGGGGGTTAGGAACTTGCTTACCTCCTCTTTTTCATCAGTCATGATTGCAAAATTGCTAAACAACACGTATAATTTTGAGACTGAGAAATATTTCCAGTTTTCTTTGAATAGTCTTGAAAAATGCGTGCAACTCGCCATCGACTTTGTGTACAACATGCAACCAACAAAGTGGTGTAGGCTACTTCACAGACATTGTAGTCTTTCTGAGGGAAGTTGCCAATGCATACGGTTGCCCAATGGACACGCCCCTTTTTCTCAACCCGAAATTTTGTCTCAAATAAGATAAACATAATTCAACATTTGTTCATCTTCATTTGAAGGCTCGGTGAGCGCAGCTTCCAATTGTACAATGGACTGCCCTGTAGACTGCGACGTTGACTGCCCTGTAGACTGCACAGCAGACTGTGCCACCAACTGCTCGGCTGGTTTCTTCTTTGACAATGTAGCGAGTGCATGCGCCCAGTGTAATCCAGGATATTAGTAAGTAAAATATACACGTACACGTAGTTAGCATTTCCAGTCAGAGCCCCTCCTCCCCCAAGTTGACCCTACCGATATCTATTCACTTTTGCTGTATGTACACGTATTTGTACAGGATTTGTAGTTAGTCCCATTGCCAGTTTTTTAAATTAACGGTCAAGTAGGAGAATTACTGTTGGAACGTGCCTAGAATTGACGACTCTTTCGCATTCACAGTAACTTAACAGGTTGAAATTGTTTGCAGTTATGGCAGGTTCCTCAAAATATGGACCATAAGATAATGTTCAACTTTGGGGTTCATTTTTCCTGAAGTGAACAGCAGTGAATTAATTTCCAATGTTTGATGTAATGAGGGAAGTCATGGCTGATATCTGGAACAATGATGACCGTGTCAACCTTTCAACTTAATTGGAGTTAATTAAAGCCTCTAACATTAGCAATTTTGAGGGACATGAACTCCCTGTTAAAATCCGAGCAAACAGAATTGACTGAGGAGTGATAATCCCTGAGGTTATTTTACACAGATTTATTTGTGGTGAAATGTGATAATATATTAAAATCATAATCACGAAATTAAAAAGTACCACTCACAATTAATCGGGTCCCAAAGTCGGCAGTTGCGAATATCATTCGATTCTGTCATTAGTGTAAAAAAAAATCGACTGCCAAAAAAGCGAGTAAAATCCATATATCGATGTACAACACAAGCTTTAAAAAAGAATGCAAAAAAGCACTGCCAAACGGTCATCCTTTTACGACTGGACCGATCACATTTTGTTCAAGTATGTTCCCGAAAACTGCAGTCCAAAATACCGATCGTGGCGATTTTGCGGCTTCCATTAATCTGTCGCAGTGACGTTAGAGAAACATTTCGCTGCATCGTGGCCTGTTTGACCTTAGATATCAACCCAGATAGTGCGCCCTCAACAACAGATTGGTTTTTTAGTCATGTTCCCTGTGAACATTATCTACATGTACATGTATGTCAGATTTGAATAAAATTGTGGGAGTCACAGTATGATTTCATGTCAAGAAAACCAGCTTTTGGCCACACTCATGGAAACTGACTGTTATTACATGTACATGTACCGGTAGTGTGGGTCAGAATTCATATTTTAGACATTGGCAGTGTGCCACAATTGACAGGCCATTGGCCGTGCACAAATTTTTATCATTTGCCGTAGCTGCTGAAAAAAATTCAAAGCGGGAAAATTTTATACCAGAAAGAATGTCCACCGGAAGTGGCTCAAACGAATGCAAGTGACTGTCAATTTTGTACGTGTATACATGTACATATGTATGGGTCATTTGACCTGACTGAATGGGTTATTGGACAGTATAATTACATACAGTGTCAAGCTTTATGCCCAAAACTATGGTATCAACTTGTAAAAGCTTGCTTACTTTGAGCATGTCCAACTTCGCCTCATTAAAACCCCCTTTAAATGTCAAACTGTTACATGGACGTACATGTACATACATGCACTAGTACAGTACATGTACATGTACTGTACTGGTAGAACAAAAGGCCTTTTCTTCATTCAGTTGACGCTCACATCAAAAAAATCCCACCGAAAGTAACCACTGTAGGATATTCTTTGGTCTACGGTTAGGGGGTTTTAATCTCACATTCAAGTGTACATGTATCATTCCGATCTGTGGCATTCCAGTCTGGCAATTATTGATAATTATGGCACCTCTGTAATCAATGAGTTGGGGCTTTCCCGGGTACAATGTATGCTGCGATTTGCATGACTGCACCCGTTGACATGGTTGGCTAGACAGTGAAATCCTTGCACAGGGGAAACAATGCCACTTGTTTTTGTGTTGGGTGTAGTGCCATGGTCACAGAGTCAAAAGCCCATTGTCAGAAGTACATGTATACAGGAGGGTGTACATGTACATGTACACATCACCTCGTTTGTGGGGGACAGTGGGAAATTAAGAAGATGACTTTTCTCAGAGCTGAAGCAAAGTGTCGACATGGTGTACTTGTATATTTTGAACTCAGTGGTGACTGAAAAAATGTTAAAATCGGAAGGGGGAAAGCAAAGCTTGAGTGCAATGTTCAGGGCCCTCTAGGGACCCACCCCCATTTTTTTTAAAATTCAGGTTGCGTACATTTTTGCATCTGCACCACTTTTTATCATAAAAATTTGAAACAAGTTTATATTCATCAGACAGCTTGGCAATCAAGAATAGTGTGTGAGATGAAAGGGGAATTAGAAGCTGCATCTGCCCTGCCCAACCTGCATTTTGATGGGTCTCGTTTAGGGGAGAATTTTACTTTTCAAAGTGCCCGTGATAATAAAAGGTCTGGCATTGTCATCAAGATTACATTAATGTACGGTATTAGTCAATATACCCTTTTAGTCAGACAGGCCAGACTCATAACGAAGGCTCAGGATGTCAGAAAGCCATGTGCAGATCTCTTGCAGCTACTTGTAATACTGCTCTGTGTAGCATTGCATCACTGTTTACTGTCTGCAATTTGCTCCAGACAAAAATTCATTGGCCGGAGCACCATGACGGCTTCTTGAGACTGCCGACACTTCGGGTTAATCAGTAACAGTTTGAGCCCTTTAATTATAAATTGCCGATGAATTTTGTGACTGGACATGGACCCGGTACGTTGTACGGACTATGCTGTAGCTGGGACCGGTACATGTACATGCTGTACTACCAGACTACTGTGTGTTGATCGACAATTTGAGATTTGTATGATAGAGTGTTTTAGGTTAATCAAGATTTTTGTTGAAGCTGTTAATCTCATTTATCGGTTGGTTTGGACAATCTGTGAAGATTGGTGCGGTGTGTGTTATTGAAACACACTGTATGTCTGTAAATCAAGGGTGTGAGAATTCAGCTTTTTCAGTTGCAGTTCAGTTTGTTATATTTGCCACTTATGCATGTCAGCTTAATACATCAATTGAGACATTTGAATGGAAAAATTAATTAACAATACATGCACCTGTAAGTGGAGGAGGGCTGAAAAAGTAGAGCTTGTAAACTGGAGACTCCCTTTACATGTTGTACTTGTACATGTACATATGTACACATTGTTGAAAATTACATAGTGGCAAAGAGGTACTACATGAGCATTATACATGTAAATGTTGTAAAGAACATAAGATGTTAATTTGTTAATAATTCCTATGTTTCTAGAAATCAATTTGCATAAATAGTTAAACATCAACACTGGCTTTAACAATGCAGCCAATGTACATGTACATGTACCGTACTATCTTCTGCAACACAGATTGTTTACCCAGTTGTGTGTATATAGCGGTACCAAGTCTTCTGAAATACATGTAGCTCAAATCCTCTTCTATTTCTGCATTGCACAATGTACATGTACATGTATGTTGGGCACTTATTTGTTCAGCAAACCTATGGGGCGTCCAATATCTTAGCAACACTTTGGGCAACAGATATACACAGTGAGGGATCGGTTCTTTCATATTGTTTGCCCACGATTGATCCGGCATTGGTTGGCCTTTTGTCCATGTGCAAATAGTGGAACCGCTATCCACCCTGGGCAGTAATCCTGATACTCTTTGTAATTAGTCCTTTTATTTATTTTGGGAGAGCTGTGCCATACCTCCCCCCCCCGTGAAGAGCAGTCCAGAGGAGGAAGAAAGAAATAAAATACTGTAGTAACCTCTAGTGTTGTACATTGTACCCTTTGAATAGATAAAAAAAACCCAGAAATTTCTGCTTAAAAATACCTGAACGTTTGTAAATTTTCTCTAAATTATGATTACTGTAACTATTTTTTTTTTCTGCAAATGGCCAACATGTACAAGTAGAGTTGTGGAAATGAGTTTAATATTTTGAGGGCAAAACCTCCCGAGTTGAATACACAAGTGCCAGTACACAGGGTACAGTATAAATTTGCTGGTACTCATATGGAAAGGACAAACTCAAGGCTTATTACAGACATGACAGATGTGAAGGGCACCATGTTCATAAGTGCATTTAAGTGCAAGTCCATTTTTGTACCGCAATCTCAGAAGTTTGTGTCGGCAACTCTCCCTCCAGAAACCTACACATGTACCAGTGTATGGGTAATTCCAGAAAGTAAGGTTCCATTTCTTTTGTGTCCATGTTACATCTGACATACAGTACATGTACATGTACCGGTACAATGTATGATTTTGTAAGTTCAGAACACATTTTGCTAATTTCTGAGAGTGAGAGTGCTGAATAAATGCAAATAACCTGCCAAATAAACAGTCATAGTTTGAAATCAATCCTGGTGATAGTTCCATGTCAAGTAACAAAGGTCATGAAACAGGGACACGAAAATGTCACACTTGTGGACCCCTAATTCCTGGAATTTTGCATCGAGTGTACGCTCGTCTGCAGGCAGTATCATTGACATCAGAAAAAGATATATGTACCCCAAAGGAACATTGCTTGATGTGTTCAAATGACCAGCTCTTGTACATGTAGGGTTGTAACCCAACTTTTCTGAGCAGCATTCTGAGCAGGGTGTTGCATGTGCTTTATTTTTCCATGAAACCTTTTTCACCATCTTTCAATGAAAGTTATCGCGTTGAAAATTTAACCGTCAATCTCCGTTTCAACTTTCGACAGCTGTGAAGGTGGATCAGTGTCAGCGGTCGCTTGTTCAAATGGTACTAAGAATCCAAACAATGGATCATCTTCCAGTTCAGACTGCACAGTAAGTACACGCACACGTATTATTCAGCGGAAGGTACTGTATTTTTGTTTTTAAGGTTTTGAAAGTAGTGAGGATTTCATACTTTAAGAGGCCAGCATGTGCCTGTTTTGATGACCGTGTTTGAAGGTCACCAAACCATTGCATTACATCCGTGGACGTATAATTTTACCCACTGTTTCAGAAAAGATACCGCCATTTCTCTGGCAGAACCGAAAAAAATATCTTACAATGTATTATCCCTAAATCAACAATTGGCAAAAAACGTGGATGATACTGTTTGATCTTATTTTGTGGCTTCGGAAGTGGAATGCGTAAGTCATTTTGGTTGTAAGTTTTGTAAAACCAGGTCATCCTTGCGCTACCTGTTTTGTTCTGTTTGGTTTGATGTACCAGTACCATGTATGTAAATTTTCAACTTTGGATTGTCAGACTGGCAAAATAAAAACAAGAATTTTATTGCTTTTTATTGCAAATGTCATCACCACGATGATTTTTTAGTGGACTATCATAAGCAACTTGGGAATTGAAGGAACGACTTTTACATCACAGATTCAAATGGATGAGGATAGTGGTCGGTTTCGGAGGGTGGAAGACAAAGCCAGATATGGTACACGTACATGTACTGATGTACACTGTGATAAGTCTAAAGAAAACCCACGGAATGAGGTTGGGACTGAACACTCGGTCTCACATGTCGGCTGGGATGAGATTCGAACCCGGATCATAGAGATGACCGTACTGGTACATGTTGGCGAGGAAAAGAACCACTATGCCGACCTGACTGTGGTGGAGAATACACCTTAAACGAACTGGATATTATGATGTTTGAAATTGATTCACTTTGGAAAGAAATTATTTTACATGTACATACATACATTCAGCTCTGCTAATACCGGTTCATTAGAATGTATACAGGTCTGTATATGGATGTCACTGGCCCATAAAAATATTTTTCTGCACAGCTACATGTAGAAAAATTTGAACTTGTTCTTCGATTGATTTCTGATCCCTCTCAAAAGAAACCAAAAACAAAAAGTGGTAAATGTTTTGTATCTACCGAGCTAAAAGCCCTACACTTCTCTTTTATTGAAAATCCAATCAATTAAATAAACATAATGAGCCCATTTGACAGTGGCATGTTGTTGGGTCCAAGGTTCAAACTCTAAAGCGAATCATCATCTCCTGAAGCTTTGAATTGACAGCTACGTGCACGTGTATATGTAGGCCTACTGTACAAGTACATGCATACAGGTTGTGTATAGTTATGAAGAGTGGTTTGTTTGCAGGGCGACCACAATGTCTGACACAGGCAAGGACAAGACTTTGTGGATTTTATTGGTCCCTAATGCATGTGTGATGTGTGGTTAAATGGAAGTGGTAATCCGTTTATGCTCTTCCGTTGCCATGGTTCCAAAAAAGAGAGCCGAATCAATACTTGCTTTGCTCTGGCCACATCCGGACTGCATCCCTGTGTTTTGGTTACGGCTGAGAATGATACGTGCACTAGGAAGCTGGTAGCCACTGCGTAGTGGCTACATCCACTTTGTACACTGCAGACGTGTTTGGTTCTAGTACTTTAAGCTGTAGCCAGTTGGTTTAGATGTGACCCTTCTACTGCTGAAACAGTAGTCAGGCTATTTCAAAATTTATTTTTGTGTTGGGGAGATGTTAATTTATATAATGGGTTTTGCCCTTACCCAACGTATATAAATGCTGTATGTTCAGTGCTTGTCTGAGAGCTTGTGAAAAAAACCACCTGACCACCGAACTTGCTGGGTCGGCTGGCCGGTCCGAGTCAGGTGAAGCAGCGGATACTGCGAACTATTTCAAGATGTATTTTTGACATCTCCCCAATGCAAAAATACATCTTGAAGTACATGTAGTTGGCGGTACCCGCGGTAGCCCTGTGTTGAAGCAGTACTCCATGGTGACTTTTGTTGAAGATTTGTAAAGTCTAGTCAATTTCATTCAGGCGATGCTCGAACAAAGTCCAACACTCATTGTGACATTTATATTCAATCCAACATGTGTTCACGCACATGTACATGAACAGTACATGTAAGTAGGGGTGTAGACATGCCGCAACCTTGTTTCATTGACCTACCTGGTACTGGAAGCCCTGATTTGATTGGCTAGTTAGTTGCTTGCTGAAGTGTGTAACCTGCTTCCTGATTGGTTGCTGTTAATGCCTTACATTGTATTGACTGGCTTTCTAACAAAGAAACTTTTTTTATGAACTTGCGCTTTGTGTTTTTTGTTTGCTCTTCCATGTTATGGTAATGTTTACTATTGTAAACGTTAGGCAGTGTTTCTGGTCTGGTTAAATAAAGGGCAGAACCTCGGACTTGACTTGTTTAAAGAGATCTTGAATGCAGTCAAATACATGTACGTGTATTCAGGATAAAACGTGACGGAAACCTCTTTCTAAGTTCTGTTGACGTAAACTCAAAAGTAATAAGAGAACGAGTTCACATGAAGTATTACCGACTAAATGAAATGTGTGGTACACGGTACCGGGTAGGTGTACTGTCCACTTGAGCATGTATACCGGTATGTACATGTACATGTGTACCAAACCCATATGTATGTGTACACTGCACATGTACATGTATGTTATTGTGGCAATCACAGTATTCAAAGGAATAACAATGTCAGAATTACAATCAATCGAGGCACATACATGTACCGGTACCGTACATGTACCTGGTAGAGAGAATGAACCAAAGGAAAAGTACGGAGTAATTAAATTAGAAACAATACAATGAATGAAAATTAGTCGATGATTGCTGCTGATATTTAGACAGGCAATGCAATAAACAGAAATTATACATGTACGTACATGTACCCCGGTAGGTAACACAAAGCTACTGGGAAATTGTTTGTGAGACATTGGTTTAACAAAAAGAAATGCTACATGTACATGCACATGTATTCTCTGAATATAATCGACCAAAAAGAACAGTTTTGAACAGAGGTGACCCCCCCTCTTTTCGTAGAACCTTTTCTTGCCAAATGGCTTCCCCTCATACTTGTACTTTCTTTAACCCTAATCTTCCCCAACCACACAGAATTAAACAGTAGTAAAGTGTTTAATTCTGTGGGGATAGGTCTGGTAGGCCCATAACAGCAGGCTTTTGCATTGGGTTTGGCATACCTCGGAAAAACGATGTCCAACAGCCTCTGTGCACAAGGTCCCACAAGGTCCCGTAAATAACTTGAGTTGAAGGCCTCAGTGATTCTAGGCAGTCTTGCTTTGGAACTTGTCTTCCAGCTCAATTTGTCCACATTTTGCCTCGTTCCTGTAGGCCTGCGCAAGTGGGAGTTACAGCACAGCTGGGTCAGGCTCCTGTACCGTATGCCCAAGTGGGTATTCCTGTACAGTGGATGGGATGGTGACCGCGTGTGTGGCACCTCAGTACTCATTAGATGGGGAGTCCAGCTGCAGCAGCTGCCCAGCCATCTCCTACTGCCCAAATGCGAATGAAGCACCTAAGGTATGTGTATGAACGTGACTCAGTGGTTGCTGCCCAAGCAGGAATGGTGCAGCATACTCATCGCATAGAATGTCAATAAACTGGGCATTTGAACACTCTATTCGAGGAGGGCAGTGTGCCTGTTGAAAGTGCAAATTGGCAATTCCATGTTTATCTTTGTAATGTTGTAAAGCAGGGTTGTCTTACTGGGATGAGTCGCTACAGTCTTTGCTTGTACGGTATCTAAAGCGGGTTACCAGCCAAAATGTTGGGCATTTGATAATCCTTGTGACCGGTTTAAAGCTGATTTCTACTCAGCGCGCCAATAAGGTCTGTGAAAGCCATCCGTAGCTCTTCACCCACTGGTATGTACCGGTAGGCCTGAGTACGGACAATGCCCTACTTTGAGTACAGTGTACGGGGTATCCTGTAGAGCCAGTGGGGTGGGAACCAACAGTCCAACGAGCACCATAGGAAAGTAAACTCATCAACAAAGCGTGGTGCCGTCATCAGTGCAGCAGTTTGTCGGCAGTGTTTTTTCCCAAGCAATAGTTGCTCCAGTACTCCAGTACTACTGTTATATTACAGGAACCTGTTTCACTCAATCACGTGTTGAGATTTGTCATCACAGCTCTGACCGAGCTGAAGCCGTTTTGTACCTGGTGCAAATGCAAACACAAATGCAGAATTTTGACATCGGATCAAACATGTCAAATATGTGTGTGCGGCAACACTAAGTTGAATGCACGTCCACTTGCATGTAAGCATGCCCACTCGAGGGAGTTTCACTGCAATTTGTTTTGCGTCATAAAATTCGCTTTGCTTTCTTACCCGTATTTGCCTGCTAACATACAATGAAGCTGTCTTTAGAGTGGAATGGCAAATTTTAAAAGGTTAGAAATCTTGCCTAGTGCATGTACAGTCATGTTGAAGTTAAGGGTCTTATTTACACCTCCATTATTTGCCCATTGACCTTGTACCTAAAAAATAAATTTTTACAATTAGTGGTACAGTAAAGAGACGACAGTTACCATCATGTTTTTGAAATGTTCTTGCTTTCAGAGTTGTAGTAGTGGAAGCGTGCCCAATTCGAACCAAACCGGCTGTGAGAACTGCCTTGAGGGGACCTACTCCAGCTCTGGTGACGATACGTGCTCCGACTGCCTGGCCGGGTATTACAGCCTGGAAGGTGCGGCTAGCTGTACAGCTTGCCCAACAGGTAACGCAGAACAGGAGACCTGACTTCCACTATGAACATCTAACAAAAGAAGAACAATTCAATAACAGTGGACGCTCGCTGTTAAGAGCTCTGTGTTTCTTTTGGTAGATGTTCGTAGTGTTCTAAGGATAGGACAGGACAGGTCCTCAGAGCTTGTGAAATTGTATTGGTTGCCCTTGGCAACGCTGCATCAGCCTTCCTCACAGTTTGATTTACCTACCTCTCAAGTAAACATGGAATGATGAACCTGTTTGACTGGATCTCACAAAATGAGTATTCTAAGCTCTTCACTCCAACATCCAGATGAAAGAACATGGGTAGAAACCTTATGAGAAAAAAAAAGTCTCCCAGGTCAGAAGCCTGAAAAATTGTGATGTTGAAGCATTAGCTAGAAAACAGTAGAAGCTTGGATTTGGGAGACCAGACAGAGTCTCAATTCTGGAACCGAATTTTCATATCCGCTTTAAAGCTAAGGCACCAGAATGCGGTGCAAGGCATTAGATGCTGAGGGACGCATTTTGCATCTTGATTGGGAAGAGATGGGCTCTGTCCTTAATTGGAAGTTCATATTTCTGTAGAATGTTTTTAAACATAACTCATAACTAGGATTTGCCTTCAAAACTGCCATTGATGTGTTGTTTTAAGAATTTTGTGATCCATTGGCAGATAAAACACTGCAAATATGGAAAAAACAAAACTCGTTCTCATTCAGTGTGAACTAGGGGGAAAAAGACAAATTACTTTTGCAGATCTGTTTGAAAATTAGCTGGGACTCTGTTTTTAATAAACGCAGAATAGAGCTTGGATGAGGGGTTTAGAAAAATAACCAGTTACTCCCAACTATAAAAAAAACAGGTTCATACTCTAGCATGGATGGCCAGTCTTCGTGCACTCCCTGCCAGGAGGGGTACTTCTGCTCCTCGACGAATCAAACCGCATGTGACCCAGGTGAATACAGTGGGGCCAATTCTACGTACTGTGTCAAATGCCCCGAAGGTTTTGGATGTGCAGGGGGAGCAGCTCCAGAGCGCTGTCTGGCGGGCACTTATGCCACCCTGGGAAGCCCCACCTGCGAGAGTTGCGGTCTGGGCCACTACTGCCCCATGGACGAAAGTGGGGAGCAGTTGCCCTGCCCTACAGGGAAATTCGCCAATGAGACGGGCCTCCAGGAGTGCTACCCCTGCCGAGCGGGCCACTCCTGTTCGTTGACTGAGGAGACGGCCTGTGGGGCGGGAAGCTACAGCAACGCCGAGTCAACAGGTTGTCTCTCCTGTCCGGGCGGCCACGCCTGTGCCGGCACCTCACCCCCTCAGCAGTGTCTGGCCGGAGAGTATGCCCGTAATGGCAGTGACGCCTGCGAGCCCTGTGAGGTTGGGTTTTACTGTGAGACACCAGGAACCGTGGAGCCTGTGCAGTGCCCCGAAGGTTTCTTCTCCAATTCTACCGGAGCTGATACTTGCACACAGTGCAGTCCGGGGTACTACTGCACCCGCACTACTGAAGTGCCATGTGACGCGGGCTTTTACAGCTATGCGGGAGCAACGTCCTGCCTGCTGTGCGACGGTGGTTACAATTGTACTGGAACTGATGCACCGCAGAAATGTCCTGCTGGCACCTATGCTCGTAACGGAAGCAGTGCTTGCACTCCATGCGAAGTTGGCTTCTACTGTCCGATTGATGGCCTAAGCGAACCCACTGTGTGCCCGGAGGGCCACTACCAAGATTCTGAGAATCAGCGGGCATGCGTGCCATGCTCGGCAGGTTACTACTGCACCTCCACAGCAGAGACGGCCTGCAATCCTGGCACCTACAGCTTGGACGAGGCCACCTCCTGCGACCCCTGCCCGGCCGGCTACTCCTGCAGCGGGGGAGCCCCGCCTGTCGAGTGCCTTGCGGGAACCTATGCGACTGTCGGGAGCGACTCGTGCCAGCCCTGTGAGATCGGCTACTTCTGCCCCTTCAACGGAACGTCGCAGATGATAAACTGTTCCGCAGGTGATCCTTGGTCTCTCCCACAAATCCATCCTTCCGTTCCGCCCATTCCTTCCAAACACGCACGCCAGCACCTCCACTCCCCCCCACAAAATACACAAGCCGCTTTGACGGTGATGCACAGCACGCGCGGTGTTGTCCACTTCAAAAAACCTCACGTTACAATTGATGTATGGTACGGTACACGCACATTTGCTTTCTGAGAACCCCAGGGTGCAGGTACTACGGTCAAGTTCTCCATGGCATGTGAACATCATTAGATTGTGTAATTGTTAGCAACATGGCCATTACAGGGAGTTCATCCATTTTGTTACTTGTACAGTGCAATTTTCAGAAGTAGCTCTTTAATAATTGCATTTCATTACAGGGGAAAATGTCAACTAACCTACATGCATTACCATTCATTCAGAGGTTGTGTCATATTTAACATGCGACTGGGCATGTGTTCATTATAATGCTTCTGTCTACATGTACAATGCATGTTATGCTTCATAAGGTAATGTGAAGCTGAAGTGTGCATGGTAAGTAGTGCACTTGGTTTCGATCATATACATGTACATGTACATGTAGTGTAAAGTAATAACTTTTAGGGCCTCACCTTTTGTCCACGTTAAATGCCATTGGCCAGGCACAGCGCCATATTTAATTGCAATAATTTACAGTGCTGTATATGTACACGGATGTGGACCTGTAAATATACACAGCTTCCACTATGCATGTACTTGTACATGAATGGAAGGCAGTTGATGAAACCCTTTAAACAAGAAGAGAAAAAAAACATATGCAGCAAGGTATGAGACGGAGAGAACCCCCCCTGCTTTGTGTTGGTCATTGTCTGGCAGGAATCTGGGGAATTCCTTTCAGACATCTTGGGGGTGTGTGTTAAGTAACAATAGTCTGGAATGTGTATAGGGATTGGACATGTTGGGGGGGGAACCCCTCGGTCTCATTTCTTGCTGGGTATAGAAAAAAAAAGCTGGCAAAAATAAGTAAAATGGAAAGCTGGTGTTACTAATATTCATGTAGTTACATGTACATGTACTAGTCCATAGTAATTCATAAAATCTACAACTACGGTACATGTTCATGTTCATGTTCATACATGTATGTATAAAGTGTAGTACAGTGTATAAGGGGAATTGACATCAACAGGTGAGTAATTATGGTACATGTGTACACCTAGAAGTTACTGTTGCTCAGCAAGACATGTTTTTGATTGAATGAGAGCAGTGTGGTGCTTTAGGTCATTTGGGGATTGCCCCTGATTTGCAGAAGAATTCAAAGCTTTCTGTACGGCAATCTTTCTACTTTTAACATTGAAGTTTGTGTGGAAACTTAAGAAAGATAAACATAAACAAAAACAACCGCCCAAAACAATGCTTGACACTGCGCTCATGTCATTAGGAATGTGGCCAGTTAAACTGTTCAAATTTGCTAATTCCTAGCAACTTGTATGGTACATGTACATGTTAGGTTGTAAATTGCACAGTGCTGCACAGCTCACCTTGTTCCCTGAATACTAACGCTTAAAAAGTGAAAAAAAAAAGGAAAGAAAATAAGTGTTTGACTCTGAACCAACATCCAGGACTGTTCTGCCCAACACTGCAAAATACCGTTTGGGGCAATACATGTTTTAACAGTGGTGCACTTTGCGCCTGTTAATATCGAGTCCATCACAGGTCCCCGCAAGTCCATCACAATTCAGTCCATCACAGGTGGTCATGTACATGAAAAAAAAAAAAAAGTTAAGCGCCAGGTCGATTTTGCATTCTGTTGCAAAAATCTCAGAATCCACTGTACATCCTGAATATCTGTTGGTTCAGTGTCACACACATCACGGAAAACTGCGCATTGGTTCAGCATTGCAGAGTTGAGTTGTCTTTGGGCTTTGCCACTAACGCTCATGGACAGTGGAGCTACTGCACAGCACTACTTATCCCGAAAGTGTGAGATGAAGATTGAAAAACTATGGTGTGCAAGTGTTCTTTTCAGTAATACTTTTTGAGTACAAAGCTACATGAGCATGTAACTGCAAAATTTGCCATTTTTCTCTGTTACATAGTCTTAAACTGAGACACAAGCTGTTCAAATGAAATGTGACAAAAGCAGCACTGTACAGAGAAAAAGAGAAGAAAACATCAGTCGCACTCTTGGTTCTAACATCCACACTGACTTGTCAATTTCTTTCAGGCACCTACGCCAATGAGACTGGTTCCAGTGCGTGCCAGGATTGCGAAGCGGGCTACCGATGCCCCAGCCCCCACCTGACCCCAGTGATCTGCAGCAGGGGTCACTACAGCGAGGCGGCATGGACCGAGTGCAGGGCGTGCGTTGACGGCGAATATGCCGACGGCTTGGGTAAGTCCCAAGTGCAGTATTACCTAGTTGCTGTGCAGGAAACACTGTTTAGCATCAAGTTTTGTTCAGCAAAATAACCACTTACCATGCAACTGGTACACTGACTACATGTAGCAAGATATTTTGACTGGTAACCTATTTTGGTCAGCAAATATATTCTTCAGTTGGCAAATTTCAGTTGTTAAATTGTACCAAGAAGTTAACCCCCTGAGCGAGTCCTTACTTCTCAGCCTAAATTCTGAAGCACTGTATGCATTGATTTTTTCCCCTCACAGTGCATGCCAAGCGTGGGTAAGGGCCTCACGTTCATACTTCTTGTCTTTCTAGAGCAAGATCTTACAGTGACAGTGTCAAAACTTGATAAAATTGTTGTTCCTGTAATGTCAGTTGTTAAACTTTGACTACATATTCAGAGTAATGATAATCTTGTACTGCACCAAGCAGGATTGGAAGACATAAACAGCCTTGTGTAGTAAGGTTATGATTAACTTTTCCCATACTACATGTAAACGGTGATCTTTTCAGGATCAACGCAGTGCCAGACTTGTCCCCCAGGCTATAAGTGCAGCACAACCTCGGCATCACCTCAGGCCTGCCCTCCTGGAAAGTACAGGTACAGTGTACATGTTAATGTGTCAGGATGGAACCTTTTAAAGGTGCTGAAGCATAGAGATATCATGAACCTGTATACAGGTACAGTGTACAAGTTAAAGGAGTGCATAAGCTTGCCACTAACCAGCAGGGGAGCATTAACATAGCCAATAGCGTCTAGCAAGCAGATTAAGGGTCTTAGATCAGCTCACATGATCGTAGTCATCTGCGTGACCTCTGACTTCAGGTCGAAATCATTTGAATAGCTGTGCATGGATAAAGAAGGGTTATTGTCAAGGCAACTTACCTGTGTTATTTTCACATCAACTCCTTGATGATTCCCTTATTGCAGCACGGGTGCTGCCAAGTACTGCACAGACTGCCCCGAGGGGAGCTATGCCAGTGGTTACAACTCTTCATCCTGTGAGCTCTGCCCTGCTGGATCAGCATGCCTGGATCCAAGCACAGGTGAGATGGCCTTTCTGCTAGATAGATTTGCGCATCGGCTGTTGGTGAGGGTATCTGCCCCAAGTGGCAACAATAGAAGAGGGTGTTTTCTATGAAGAAATGACGATACTTTGGTGGGAACCCACTGTATGCACAGATTCATGGGACTTGGCACAAGAAGTGCTGGGCATGCATGACCAAGTTTTGTTGGAATGTACGGTCTCTGCATGTGTGCCAGTCGCGTATTCAAGCCTGATTGAAAAAAGTATTCCCATCAGCGTCTCCCTTCTTTGCCGGTGAGGGCGCACTTTAACTCGGGGCAGATACCATTCAACATCTGATCCCCTAACACTCAAGTTTTACAAAACTGTGATGTCTTTGTGTAGTCAAACCTTTGAGACTATTTTTTTTACTCTGTGGTCTAGCTGTTAGAGTTCGTAGCTCCTGATCAAAAGTTGGAGAGTTGGAGTCCTGGCAGTTGGTATACATTGTGATCTTTGGCAAGTTGCTTCATCCCTACTTGTTCATGCCTCTCCCCCAGGAGTGAATTGGCACCTTTGAGGGCATGAAAGTTGTTGTGTTTGGACTTTTGCATGGTAGCATTTGGCTGGTATTGGCCTCAAGCTGGACCAAGAGAGGGCGCTATTTTCTTGGCGGCGGAGGCTCCCCTGGTCAGACGTAAACTTCCCTGGTTCACGAATGACTTGAAAATCGCTGCCAACAAATCGAACACTCCTGCTTCTGCTCGAGGCAGATGCTTCTCAGGGAGCTGAGTCTGGTCTTAAGATTGTTCAGATGTTGGGACCCCAATGTGTAGGGTTAATAGATATTGTGTGCATGATGGATGGTCTGATATTGCTTTTATTTTACATGCAGATCCGTCGCAGTGTAACTATGGTGAATACTCGCTGGGCAATACCACCGCTTGCACGTTATGCCCGGCCGGATTCCATTGTTCAGACTCATCCGCGGCACCAATCCAGTGCCTCAAAGGATACTACGCACCAGAGGGCCAAGCAAACTGTTACGGCTGCAGCAAGGGATTCTATTGCCCCGAAAATGGACTGTCTGCTCAGATCAGGTGTGTTGGACTTGATCAAGGATACCTCCTGATTGTATTCATGCCAATAGATTAATACCCCAGAGCTAAATTTTGTTTATTGACTTCAGTCTCCACAGAATTTGCATTTTTTGTACAATCAAGCAAAAATCTTTAACCCCTTTGCTATGGAGGACTGCTTCTACCGCACCGTTGTGTGAGGATTAGTGCATACCACACGTACAGTCTGTTCACCATGCAGCTGCTGGTTCAATGGGGCCTGCTGCAGGACAAAGCCCTCCATTCAGGGCATACCACAGCCCAGCAGTCGCGGTCAAAATAATCCCGCCGTGAAGGGGCTAATGTGCGGACAACAGGACAACTGTTGAAAACATGTATTTTTCAGACAAGACTTTGCTGCTTATAATTCAATCCCACTTGTTACGTTTAATAAGTCATTGAAATAAAAGTATTGTAGTTTTTACAAATCAAAGACCTGTGATAAAAACCTTCTGGGTTCTACATTTTACTGTGGCTTTAGAGTTGATCATAGTCCTGTTTGTTTCTGTGCAGCCTTTGCGTTGTCTCTTCAACACAGTTCAGGTGAATGTATTTTAGTTTTATGATGTTTATTACTGTTCACCCTGCAGTTGTGAGGAAGGCACGTTCGCCAACGACACCCGAGCCACAGAGTGCACAGTCTGCCCGGCCGGCTCAGAGTGCCTCAGCCGTTCTTCCACTCCAGTCCCCTGCGATCCCGGCTTCTACTCCCTGGGGGGAAACTCCAGCTGTACGGAGTGCCCTGGAGGCCACAAGTATGTTGAATTGAACCTTCTCCAGTACTCGCGATTCACAACACGGAGCGCCATCAAGAGGTTGCCACCGAGAGGCCATTTTTCAAGTTTACAGTTGACAAAAACATTACCGACTTGCCGCAGTGTGCGTAAGGAGTGAATGTCAGTGGGCGTATTCAGGGAATATTTTGGTTGATTAGGGTATTCCTAACCTCTGACAAATGCTCAAACCTTTCAAATCAAACACACGTAAGCACCTAAAATAAGAGCTTTATGGACCACAATTCGCTGTGAAAAAGCCCTCTCTGTGACAACCTCTTGGTGCGGCACGCTGAATTGTGAATCGCCTTCTAAAACCATGTCTGCAGCGCAAGGTACCAAAAATCCTTATCCCACCCACTTGCCTCGCTTTCTGTGCACTGAGATCGCTGCTTTCCAAGTGGCCTCCAAGAGCTCATCGTTTTCAGACTACCTAGATCAGAGTACAGTGAACATGTACGTGTGCTTTTGATGATGCGAGCAAATACGCATAACCGTACAATGTGGTACAGAAAGCAACCGTGCATGTAGTTTGTGACCCAAGCTACCGGTTTTGTAGGTGACATTAAGGTTTCATCATATGCCGCTCTGATGACCCAGGTTGGACTCTAACCCTGGCCACGAAAGGGCAAAAGTACATGCAGGCTGCATTCAAATTCTTTGGCTGTGGCTGTCAATAATACACATGACAATGGGAAATGGCTACAGCTGGTAATCTGTGACTTCCATATGGACGTGTGCGTTTTTTCAAGTGTAGCCAAAAGACTTGGACAAGGCTTTACATAGACCCCCTATGCATCATATTGATGTACAGTAAAAAGGATATGTATTGTATGTACATGTATGTTTTGGTGCGCATATACATGGGGCCTTGTGGGGTACCGGAACAATTGGAAGTACCCTACAAGGCCAGTTTTTACCATGTGGGGTACCAAAATCCACAAGAATTTTACAAAACTGATATTTGGAAATAACTCAAAAAGGGGAAATTTTTGTGCCATTCATCCGTGGTAAATTGAAGTGTTTTATATAAGGGACATACGGTCGGAATTTCAACCCAGGAAACTGAATTTGGTTTAAATTGGAGTGATTTGAAATTTTTTGCTTTTGGTGTGGGAGTTTTGTACACGAGAACAAAGGAAATACCCCACAAGTATTACTGTGTAAGGATGCAGGTGATAGCAGGTAGTGTGCTGTACATGTACATTGTGGCACAGGCACCTGTACATTGTACATGGTGAAGTAAGAGGCTATGTGTTTACTGTTGACTGTAGGTGTCCAACGACAGACCAGCAGCCCATCGCTTGCAACTCGGGCGAGTTTGCAGCAGCGGGCGATCAGTCCTGCACCCCTTGCCCCAGGGGTCAGTTCTGCCCGGACCCCCCACCGACTGCCCCTACTAACTGCCCCTCCGGATGGTATGCCGAGACGCAAGGCAGAACCAACTGCACGCAATGCCCCCAGGGTGAGTAAAAGCCTGGTTTGCAAACTGAAACGCTGCAAAAAATTAACAAATGGGATATTGGTCTTAGGTCTCGGGTGCTGTACCCTTTTCAGTTTTAATGTTTTCAGTATTTATCTTGTATTTTTGGATTGTTCAGTTCTGAATAACAACACTTTTCAATTTCAATTGTCTTTTTTGTCTGTAATGCTTGATTCTTTTGCTTAACCAAACAAGGAATGTTGGATTTATAATAAGATATGAACTTGCAGCCTTGGGAATGCTTTACCGGCACTGTAGCTAATGTGAATTTCAATTCAATGTCAATTCATTTGTTCTTCTTGCCTGTTTAAAACTCTATTATTCGCTTTGCACTTGATTAAAAATACCTAAGGTGAAAACAAACATTTATACAAAGGTTATAATAGTCCACAGAAATTCAAATAAAAGAAAGTCCCATAAAAATACCGATAAACCGTCACAAAACCCTCAAAAGGGGTCATAATGAAGGGACGTTGAGCTGGCGGGCTCCATGTCGGCACTTCAAGTTGTAATTACTCGTAGCTTTGTACTGTTACTAGCTGCATGATACAGTGGCTCATGTACCTGCTATTAGGCATGGTAGAACAGTACTATACCATACTCTCTAGGTTTACCTGTTCAAATACACGTATGGTGAACTGATTGTTGATTTGCATGCACCATGGGGTTGCACCTGTTAGTTTTAAAACCAGTGCTTGTTTTTAGTCAAGAAAAGTGCACCCTTAACCGGAACTTACGTGTACAAGGGCGCCAGTTAATCAGGGCTCAAGGCTGACCCAATGCCTCATCGTGTTTTCTTATTTTTATTTCAGGCTCGGAATGCAGCGATGCCAGTGCAGCCCCGACCCAGTGTCCTCCGGGATACTTCACCGACATTGATGGGGCCACGTCGTGCTCAGCTGTAAGTTGCAGTTTCCAGGGAGCTAGTAACGCATAGATTGCAATTTGAACTAGGACTTGAACTCAGCTTTGGATTTAGAAGTGGCTTGAGCGTTGGACTCACCTGAAATGATTCACGGCTTGAACCAAGACCCAGACTATTAGATTCCATTTCAGCCGTGCTGAATGTTAGTGATGCATTGAAATGTTGCAAGGGAGTGACATAAAGTTTGACACATGACTTGCTTCAGGCGATTCATGGCTTGAACCAAGACCCAGACTATTAGTCTCCTTTTCAGCCGTGCTGAATGTTGTTGAATGCATTGAAGTGTTGTAAGGGAGTAACATAAAGTTTGACACATGACTTGCTTCAAGCGATTCATGGCTTGAACCAAGACCCAGCCTATTAGTCTCCTTTTCAGCCGTGCTGAACGTTGGTGAATGCATTGAAGTATTGCAAGGGAGTAACATACATGCAAAATTTGACTCGTCAAAACTCTGTGGGTTTTAGTTTCAGCGTAACATAATTCCCGTTGTAGACATACTGGAGTCTGGAATGAAATGTTCATGAAAAGACCATTTCAAGGTTCTGTTCTTGAAGTTCAGCAAATATAAAATTTTCACTCATGATTGCACGGGCCAATCATGCTCATAGCGTAGTTGCAGTGGTTATTGAACATTGTTGTCGGTGAGACTTTTCAAGACCGTCGCAAGAACTCTCGAGGCCATCGCAAAACCTCCAGTCTGAATTCTGGGCAAAACCTATCCAGATGAAGTGTAGCAGAAAGTATTCCGTCGTCATTGTTCACCCTGCTCGTGACTTGTCATGTGCCTGGTCGTGTGATGTTCTGGCTTAAAGTGACTGTCATTGAGGCATTGTAGTGGCTCAATTCTGATGTTGGTATTCGTTTTTTTTTTCGTCCAGTGTGCAGATGGCTACTACAACACCATCAATGGCTCCACTACCTGCACTGTCTGCCCTTCCAACAATAAATGCCCCATCAAGAGCAGCAACCCTGTAGCTTGTGAAGGGGGCTTTGTAAGTCTGGCACCATGTCTTCTTTTTTTTTTTGAAGTGGCTGTAGTCACGATGACTGTAATGATTTTCATCGGCAGTCTATTTAAGGTTATGAGGTTTCAGTCTCAACATGTTGTCGAGGTACGGCGTACTGTAAAATGCCCTGGATGGCTGGAAGTTTGAGCCAAGTTTGAAACTTTTAGGGGAATAAAAATTGCCAGGCATTTCATCCTTTGGCTTTTGCCGTATACGTCTGATCTTAATTGCCGGTATTAAAATCCAACAATGTGTGATTGTTTTTTTTAAGTATGCTCCGGAAGGGTCAACCGTGTGCTACAACTGTCCCGCCGGTACGGCCTGTGGAGGTGACTCGGACCCTGGACTGTGCCTGGTAGGTACCCCTAGTAATAACAAAAAATAGTGGCTTGGCCACCAAGTGACCTTAGCGATCGAATTGCAGAATCTAAGTCTATCCTGCGCAGATCAGATCAGGGTCGCTAGTTGTCTCAAGGTGCTCCCGTGGGCAGAAAAATGACCCAAAACAGGTTGTGACTAACTGTTTGTTTCTTCATAGTTGCCTCTCTCTTCCTGAAAGGGGTATTGGTGTAGGGAAGACATTGTTGATCGCCTGTGAGTTGTCTTACGGTCAGTTTGTGAATAGAATTGGGACGCCACGTTTTCACAGATTTTCCCAAACTCGGAAACGATTTTTCAGCCTTTCGAAAAGTGATCGTGGATCGTGATAGTGGATTCTTTTCATGGAATTTCCCATCTCAATTGGCAGTGGTAACTTTCAATGGCAAAGGACTGCGATGTTGATGTATTCTTTTGGCACTCCCACAGATTGGCCAGTACTCCAACGGGACCCACTGCGTCCCCTGTCCCCTGGGCTACTACTGCCCTTCCCCCGTGGGCACCCCTGAAATCTGCCCCGGGGGTTCCTACCAGGACCAGGAGGGCCAGGCTCGGTGCCTACCCTGCCCAGCTGGCCAGTCGTGCCTCTCTCAGGCAGACTCGCCAGTCAGCTGTGAGGCGGGGTACTACAGTCTGGTTGGCCAGCAAGTTTGCACGGTAGGTTTCTTTCTGCTGCTGTTACTCCCTGTGGCCAAGTTTCTTGGCTGTGCTTATTCTAAGCAGAAAATCTCTGCTCACCGTAGCAGAAATATTCTGTGAGCGGTTGATGTTTTTCACATTTTTGCCAGAAAATTTCTGTCACTTGTGTGTGTCATATGAAACAATTTGATTTGACCTCTTCTGGTCTCACAGATTTTCTCAAAATTTTCTGAAATTGTTTGGTCATATGATAAAATTCCAAAAGACAAATTTAAAAACAAATGGAAATATTCTGAGTCATTCTCATGACAATGACAGGAAAACCGGAGATTAGCAACCAGCCTGATGTACGGTATTGGCTTGTGGTAAACTCTACTCTGATCAAACCCTGTTGTTTGTAACCCTTGCATCTTCCTCTGCCTCGGCAGGAATGTCCCACTGGTCTGTGGAGCGACTCTGGTGCCTCCTCTTGTAGTCTGTGCCCGGCCGGCCAGACCTGCCTGAATGGATCTTTCTCCATTGCACCGGTAGACTGTGACGCTGGATACTATGCGGCCAGGGGCGACGGCGCCTGCTCTGTTTGTCCCCTCGGTGAGAATTCTTTCGTTGTCGAGTTTCTCATTTCAAAAAATAGAAGTTTCTGTTGATTTCGTTTTCACTGATGGACATAAACCAAGGGTGTTTAGAGTAAAACCTACCGCTGTGCAAAACTAAACATTAAAACAGGCCTCCGAGAAAAGACTTGACTATTATAGGCCACTTTTGAACCTCCAAAATCTCTTGAAAGACTGATCACCTTAGCCAAATTGTGCACCAGGGTGGAATAATACCGCATTTCTCCATCCAAACTTCCACCCAAACTTCCACCCTCCAAAACTTTTGTTCTATAAATAAAATAAGTTCCTCCCCTCCCCCCAATTTCACAATTTCTTGAAATCAGGTTTACCCCATAATTGAGTTGTGCCATAAATGTTACTTACACGTTTGCTGAGAATAACTGGGTTTTTATTTCTCAACATCCACTAGCAATCTCTAGTTTTCGTCATGGTCTCTTTTCAGTGTCGTCGTCCAGACCATCGCGAGACCTCTCACAAGACCATTGACACAAGCACTGGGATGAACAGTGACTAGGAAATGCTTTTGTTGCGGTGCATTTGAACAGCATGTGACTTGAATTCAGATGGGAGGACTTGTGGCGGTCTTGTGGGGTCTTGTGTGGTCTTGTGGGGTTTTGTGGGGTTTTGTGGGGTCTTGTGATGTCTTGAAAGGTCCCGGCTACAGCAGTGCGTTTTTTTTTCTTTTTATCCCTCGGCAGGTACGTACAGTTCAGCCGGCGCCTCTGTTTGCATGGCCTGCCCAGCCGGCAGTGTCTGCACCGATCCCAGTGCGAGCCCCGTCCCATGCGACACCGGCACTTGGAGTGGAATAGGAGAGGTACCACAGCCGTCAGATTTATCCCGCAAATATTTGTGATCCCGCAAAATAAGTCTAAAGGCCCTGTTTTTAAGTAATTCCATTTTAGTTGGCATTAGAAAGAGTGAACTGAGTTGGTTGTTTGGATCTATCACCCATTTGGACATCCTGATGAAATTGGACAACATATAACTGAAAAATGATAAAGAGGTCCCCATTGAGCGATGGGTGAAAGATTCTCTTACAAGCCTTTCTCTCAAAGGTTCCTCTGATTCATTTTTTTAACGTTAGGTCACATGTAGCCAGAGCTAGACTCTGAAATGTGAAGTAGATGACATTCTTCTTGCAATGATAATATGTACCGGTATTCCTCCACCAGTTTGTTTGAGAGTTTTGTTTGGTTTTCTGTATGGATCTGGATCACTGAATCTGGATCATGTGCTGAATCTTGATCACAGAATCTTGATCACTGAGTATGGATCACTTAATCTTGATCACAGGATCTGGATCATTGAATCTGGATCATTGAATATGGATCACTTAATCTGGATCACAGGATCTGCATCATAGAATCTGGATCACTGAATCTGGATCACAGGATCTGCATCATAGAATCTGGATCACTGAATCTGGATCACAGGATCTGCATCATAGAATCTGGATCACTGAATCTGGATTCGGGCCTTTATGTGAGCATTGCATCACTGGCTCAGGAGTAATTGTGCATGGTGCATTTACATCTGAGGATACTGGTACATCATTTTTCTTTGTCACCCAGTTCAAATTTACGGTGTCTCGTTTGATTTTCATTTGAGTTTTGCTTTTCCACCAGGCTGTTGCTTGCGAGGACTGCCCCGCCGGCTACTACTGCAGCGATGCCTCCCAACCCCCCACCGTCTGCCCCTTTGGTACCTACTCCGAGGCCCGGCAGGACTTGTGCGAGTCTTGCCCGGCCGGTCAATCCTGCTTGAACCCCGGCGAGACCCCGCAGAACTGCGACTCGGGAACCTACAGCCCGCTGGTATGCAAAGCCACTTTGGAGCTTTCTCGGCTGAAAATGAACACGTGTGCCCTTGGAAGCTGCTGCATTCTTACTTTCAGCCACTTCCCGTAGCCACATGCGTTTTTCTTAGCCCAGCCAGTTGATTCAGACATTGCTATAATCATTGATTTTGATGGCACAATAAGTAGGGTTAAGACATTCCAGACAGATCCTTGGTCAAATGTTAAGGAACTGATCAAGAGTCAACCAGTACCCTGACTGAACCTCCAAGCAAATATTGCCTCCTGGGCAGGCCCAGGAGTATTTAAAAATATATTTTGCACTAAGAAATACATGAATAAAAATACTGTTGAAATGACTGTATTATAGTTTTGGTGGTGTTTAAGTGTACGCCAAAAGTTGGCTGTCATATTCCATCTTCTTTGAAAGCTGATATTTCTCGCTAAAACAATACCTGGGATCTGGTGTTTTCCTGTCTCCAGGGCAATGCGGTCTGTCTGCAGTGCCCTGCGGGCTCCTCTTGCACCAACTCTTCCACGGCCGAGTGCTCGGAGGGCCAGTACAGTCTTGGCGGCGACTCGGCCTGCCATGATTGCCCCGCGGGCTCGGCCTGCCCGGTCAAGACCCAGGGCCCCGTGGCCTGTGCCGACGGCCAGCACACAGATGGCCTGGGAGCTCAGACTGCATGCCAGGACTGTGCTGCTGGAATGTACTGCTCCGACCCAGCGTAAGTGTTTTTTTTAATAAGAATTCTTCTCGGTCACTGGTTGCTCCAGACAATCAGAGTGTGGGATGTGCTACTTGTTCCTCTATCTAGTCAATCCGTGTAATCTTCAAAGCTAATTCTAAGGTGTGATCTTCACAAGATTGGCTTCTCTTTCTATCTTTTCCACCTTTATTTTTCCTTTCACTCTGTTTTCTTCTCCTGTAGTCCTCTCCTAGAGCACCCTTTGAATAACCTTTTGGTCAGTGAGCTGCATTGATCACATAATATTGTCAAGATTGTAGAACCTACCTCATGTGATCTTGCGAGGGTAATGCCGCTGGGGGGGGGCAGTTGGTGCCCGTCTAATCTCAGCTGAGGGAGGATGATCTTGACTTGATGGGAATGGCCTCTTTGACACCTTGCTTTATGACCAGCTCTGTCTGAGACCTTGGTCTCGCATCCTAGAAGTCTTTGGTAGCGGCTTCACAGTGCATTCAAACGCAACCCCATTCTCCTATGCAGGACTGCCCCGCAGGCTTGCGGGGCCGGCACCTACAGCCTGGCCAAGGCCACCTCCTGCACCGACTGCCCAAGTGGCTTCCAATGCCCAACTACCAACCAGGCACCCACGGTCTGCCTGCCGGGTTACTACTCCGCCGGACAAACAACCAACTGCACGGCCTGCCCGGCTGGGTATGCGTGCCCATCTCAGACCGACCCGTCAGCTATGTTCGAGTGTCTGCCCGGTATGTTCCCTTGCTTTGTTGACCTCCCAACAAGGGATTCTGAGTTGAGTGAAATTGAACTGTAGAATGACAAGCTGTTGCATGGCTGCAGTGGTGCGCACACGTTATTCATCATCAACCAATCGGGTTTACCAAATATCTGCTCGCGTTAAGAGGGCGTGCGGGAGTGCATTGCCCTCCCACTTACGGTATCTCGTTGGATTGATCTACATACACCGAGTAATAATGACAGTTTTTGTTGAGAAAAATACTGTGTAGAGCTCATCTGCATCAAATTTTTGTTTTTCAATGATTTAAGGGCTCTGCTGTACATCACACCGGCTTTGTTTTTTCAGACCATTAAAGAGGTCCGATAAATTGCAAACGTTTTCCTCTATGAGAAGAAATTCTTCAGAAAAATTCGGGAAATTCTTTCAGTTCCCGAAACTCGATGAGCTTGAAATTTGCCTCTGCTATCAAATTCAACTGGTATCCTATTTGACTTTCAGGCACGTATTCGTTGGGCGCCCAGTCTTCGTGCACATCCTGCGCCCCCGGCAAGTTCTGCCCAGACACGGACTCTGATGCCAGCAACGGCGATTGCGCAGCCGGCCATTACTCCTTCACTGCCTTCGCTCGCTGCACCAGCTGCCTGAGCGGCTGGAAATGCCCATCCACGGACGGCAGCGGCAATGCTCGCTGCATAGCGGTGAGTAGATGCACCTCTCAAGCTGGTCTCTAAACCAGGCGTTAAATTCAGATTTTACCCCAGTCTATTAAACTGCCCGAAGATTATGATCGAAATGTGGAGAGCTTTTGGTGAAGTGTTGATCAGACATTTCTGTCTGTTGTTTTTGTTTTTTGGGGTGTATCTGCACCTGGTTGTTTCTGCACCCGGTTGTATCTGCACCCGCTTGTATCTGCACCCGGTTGTATCTGCACCCGGTTGTATCTGCACCCGGTTGTATCTGCACCCGGTTGTATCTGCACCCGGTTGTATCTGCACCCGGTTGTATCTGCACCCGGTTGTATCTGCACCCGGTTGTATCTGCACCCGGTTGTATCTGCACCCGGTTGTATCTGCACCTAGTTGCCACACTTGTCTTTCATACTATTTCTGTGAACTGTCTGTGCGACCAGCTCACACGGCTTGGAGGTGCACTGCAAGCATGTAGCTGGAAAGACCATTGAGTCAGCTCTCTTAGTTGTGTGGACTTCCAATGACAAAATGAGAAAAAAAGAATAATAAAACAAAAAGTCTGAGCAAAAGAGGGCGCTGTCGTAGAAAACAGAGGGTGCTGTTTGCCATGTCAAAATGGCAGTTATTACACATACCGGTGCATACATGTACATGTAAATAGCTTGTCTCTTGCGGCTGCTTGTTTTGCTGTGGGCTTGGAATATGGAAAAAGGGTGATCTGACTTGTAACTTTTCCAACAGTCCCACGAAAACCTCAAAAGCCCTCTGAATTATATCATGGACATCTTTTTTTCCCACAAAAAGGGGACATACTCCACGGGGAATGCCACCAGCTGCACAGAATGCCCAGCGGGATACGAGTGTCCGAGGACAGACAGCGATAGTCAGGTGCCTTGCAGTGCTGGCTACTACTCTGATGGTCTGCAGGAGGTAGGGAACCAAGATTTGACTTCTTTCATGTCTTAAGGTTCATTCTTGGAACAAGAAAATTAGATGCGGTGGTAATTATTTGTACTCATTCCGTTGTAAATCACGCACTCATCTGTGGCCTGCGGCCTAAAAAAGAACACACAGATTTGTCTCCATTGATGCAGTCATGGTTTTAGGTCAGTGTGGAAATTGAGTCAACCGCTTTTGAGTCTGAGTCCGCATCCTACTCATTTGAGTCCAAGTACAAGTCTAAAAAACCCAAGTCTTGGTCAGAGTCCTTCAATAAGTGGCTGGGCACAAGTCTTAGGTTTCCCATACTCACAATGAAGCTGGCACGGATCGGGGAATTTGTGTAGGGCTAATGAGCCGGGTTAGCAAAGATATAGTACTTCTTCAACCTTGGCACATTTATTGAAAGAAACTTTTTGCGTCTGCACTCATTCACTTGTGATTTGTATCTGTGTCTCATTGATCTTTCTTTTTCTTTTTGTATGCTTCCAGTCTTGTACGGCCTGTTCCCCGGGCTACGAGTGCCCCGACACCAGTGATTCGAACCAGAATGCCCAGTGCCAGGCCGGCTTTTACTCCGTGGGGGCCCAGCAGGCCTGCACGCAGTGCCCGGCCGGCTTTGCTTGCCCCTCTGTCTACAGCAGCTTCGCCATCACCTGCTACGCGGGCTCTTACGCCCTGCCCGGCTCCACGGTAAACCATCAGACTCACGAGTGTAAACGCACATAATTTTCCTCCTTTGTTCCATGGAGGACTTGTACACTCGTTTAAGAACTGCTTTTTGTTTTTTTCCCATGGTTGACGTATTAACGCGCCATGCTTGGTTTGGTCAAAGTGCATTTGCAAGGTTGAAGAATTTGCGGATAAAGAAAACCCCACCCTGAGCAGCTTTTTTGGGTAAGAAAATCCAACGTTAACTGGCTGTTGGCTGGCATCTTGTTCCTTTTTCATTGTGGTTCATTAACAACTCTTTGTTTTTTAACGCAGAGCTGTACGGAGTGTCCTGCAGGCCAGTTCTGTAATGACACCATGACCTCCCCAGAAAACTGTGCCACTGGCTACTACAGTTTGGGTGAGTCACGCGCTCACAATGACACACACCCCTGAATTTCATTCGTCGTGTTTCAAAATTATCAAAGTCGTATGTGATTTCAACATGATGAGAAGCAGCAATCACATCGGAAGCATCAAACTAAAAAAGCCTGACAAAGAAAAAACAATGTAAAAACAATTCAGTGTAGATTGAAATTCTACCTGCCCCACTCAAACATTATAATTAATACGGATGAACAAAGAAATTGACTGGAACGGGATTTGAACCTGTGACCTCCGGAACACCCTACTGGTGCTCCACTATGGCCACCCAGCAGTATTTTGAAGGTTTTCCCATTTGTTGATATCTCTGTTCAAGGTCACTAGTCAGTCTGGATACTTTCCAGTTTTCCCTGTATGATTTAGCTGATGATTTCCGTTCAAATTTATATTCATCTCTTGTTGACGTTGGTGTACAGGTGGCCAGGTAGCCTGCACTCCATGCCCACCAGGCTACTACTGCCCACAGACTGACAGCGGGCCCATCATTTGCCCAGCGGGGACCTACACTAACCAGTCCATGACGGAGTGTCTGGACTGCGACCCAGGCTATGCCTGTCCCGAGGGCAGCCAGAGCCGCAACCCCACCGACGGAATCTGTCCGCAAGGTGAGAGTGGGCTCACAGATCAAACCTGGACATTCTTTGGAACGGACAAAAGTAATAATTAGGCGCCTCGGTCTGCCCATTCCTGTCGGTCACGTAGGCATGGGCACTACAACGAGTCCACATGTCCCAGTTGGAATGTCACTCCACACTGGCTAATCTGGATTCCGTGTTGCATCATATAGCCTGTGGCAAGCACCACAAGGTGGTCTTCAACTGATGATAAAAGTGGCAACCAATTATAAACTCTTTCCCGATTTCCTGTGAAATTTTAATTCCTGTCTTATGGACTGTAAACCTGGAAATGACGATCATCATCGTTACGTAGGCATGCGCAGCACAGCCAGTGAGCCCGCATTTGCAAGATTGGGAATAAATCTCGGCTGCGCTGTGCATCACATTCCGCAGCATGTACCACACGTGCTTATACTGATGTTGATTAGAGCTTTTCAATTCTGCTCGGCTTCGCCTCGTGGTACCTCAAGAAATTATTCACACCATTACACTCATGAATATTCAATATTTGTATATTCATCAAGCACAGTATCTCGCGGAAAGTGGAAGAAGAGATAGAGAGATACACCTGCCAGTCTCCTGTAAAAACGTTATTTGTCTCTTGTTTCCTTGACAGGTTATTACTGTGAAGATGGCACCACACTCTCAGTGTGTCCGGCTGGTACTTACGGGAACATGTCTGGCGCGACGTCTGCTACTGAAGGCTGTGCTATGTGTCCCCCAGGTGAGTCACGCTATCGAAATCATGTGCGATCGTAGCGCCCTCCGACGAGCAGACGTATACCCAGCACAAAGTATTTGCTATAAGAGACTTCTTTTTTTTGGGGGGGATTGCACAAATATACGGCGTAATCCAGCCACCAGAAACAGAAGCCGTTGCTGCTATCGCACAGTGCTCTTGCACTTGTGGTACATGCGCCCTGCATACCTTTTCGACCGACGGGGTGTGGTGAATAGGCGGATCCAGTAAGCCCCGCCCACTGAGCACAGGGCCCTTGACACATGCTCTCCTCCAGTGCCAGACTACACATTCCAGCCGCGCTTGTCATACATGCGTGCACGCATATCGGACATAAATCACAGCTGTGATTGGTCAGAACACAACGGGGCAGAGCTTACTGGATCAGTCTATTGCCAGGTGCGTGTTCACGTAAAGCTTGCATATGAAGTGCAGTGCAACTGCAGTCATGGTGTCTTCTCTGGTTAATCTGTATAAAGCATATTCAAACATTTTTTTCGCTTTGGAATGTTCTTGCAATGGAAAATAAAATTTTAAAGACAGGCGTGCATGGATGCCATGAACGAATTAACTGGCTTCTACCACGAATGATACACACATCTATGGGAAATGGCAGCAACTGCCAGCCAGTGGATTACCTTAGGCCTGTGTGTTTCCCTCAGCCACAGCCATAACTTGAAGACATGACTGGGGTCAGCGGCTGGCCAGCACGTTGGTACCCTGCAGGGTTCAGTCAGCTTCTTTTCTGTGTATTCCAATGTGGACAAGTTGTGGTTACTTTACAGACTCAATCAGCCTACACATGAAAAGAGAGAAAGAATGACATTGAAAATTAGCTCGTCCTTTGGGGCTTTTCAATTCCTTGCAAAAGAAACCAATTCTTTGATCTGGAAATTATCGAGCAGCGCCCTCTTTTGACCAGGTTTAATGCAAATACGTTTATGCTATGGCTAGGTTTGGCAAAGGATACATACAGACTGGTACTATCCATGCCATCGCACCACTGCATTTCTTATTTTTTTTTTTAATTCAGGTTACTTCTGTCCAGCCGTTCCCGTGGTTGGTACCCCAGGCCCGGAATACCAGTGTCCTCGTGGCTACTACTGCCCGGCAGGGACCACCTACGCGACGGAGTACGGTTGTGATGGCGGCACGTACGGCATCAAGCTTATGGCCGACAAGCCGGAGGATTGTGTTGCTTGCCCTGCTGGAAGATACTGCCCTCTAGGTATGATGAACCAAAATCGACTGTCCAACCCAAAAAAAAACATGTTATATTTGTTTTACTACACCGCATACATATTTTATTTAATAACCTCTGAAAATAAAAACATCATCATGAAAGAAAAGAGAAGTTGAACTCTTCTGCGACACAGTACTTTTTGAGCTTTTCCGCTGCATTTTGGACAACTTTCTTATAGTGGAAGAGGCATCCTTATTGTCCACAAGATTTTCCAGTTCGGCATGGCTCAGCTGAGGAAAATGCTGATTGTCTGTTATGTATGCTGCCATCTTTTCATACCGTTGCTAGGCTGGTTCCACCACAAGTGCACAGTACACCCGGGCCAACAGTTCCTGGATTTTCTGCTACTGCACATGCGTTTTACTCCTTGCTTGAACGATCGCATGTGCGCTTGGCAAACAGCAAAAATAGCGGCTGGCACATAACCATGAATGCACCAATGAGAGTTTGGCAATCTGTCATGAATATGTATGAGGCATAGTAATACTGTATGTGTACGGATCCTGGATGTATGGCTGTACTGATGTGTGTACCGAAATTTTCTTCACGTCATTGAGCTTGCTGCGACCGAATGCCCTTTTATGGAGAAGTATGACTCGGCACATTTCAAACATTGGCAGATGTGTTTAGGAAATGGTGTGATATATCCAAGCTCAAAGATTTGATCGTCACATTAAAGTTTCTATAATTTCGAGGTGCCATTTTGAAACTTTTGTTTTCAGTAAGCCAATTCAGTTCTCTGACTGGTTAAACACAAAATGTCTCTCCATGTGGCAGTATGCTAGAGTGCGCTTGTACATAGTGCCTTGTGGGGTACCGGAACAACGGAAGGCACCCCACAAGGCCAGTTTTGATCCTTGTGGAGTACTAAAGTGGTACCCCACAAGAATTTCACAAAATAGATATTTCAAATTTACTCAAAAAGGAGGAATTTTCAAGTGCCATTCATCCGTCGTAAATTGAAGTGTTTTATATAAGGGACATACGGTCAAAATTTCAACCCAGGAAACTGAATTTGGTTGAAATGGCAGTGATTTGAAATTTTTTCCGTGTTGTGTGGGAGTTTGTACACTGGAACAAAGGAAATACCCCACAAGTATACACGTGTAAGGGTGTGTGTGTTCGACCTGGTTTAGTGGAAATACCAAATGACCTTGCCTCATAAAATTTCCGAATCGGCTTGTTATCTTTTCCGCTGGCAGGGTGCAGTGATCCCCTCGTGTGTCTCAGGGGTCACTACTGCCCCGCGCATACCCAGAACTATGCGGACAATCCTTGTCCCGCTGGGACCTTCACCGAAGAATCAGGAGCCTCCGCCGTGGAGTACTGCAAGACCTGCCCGGAGGGCCACTACTGCGCATCGGGGATCGACACGCCGACGCCTTGCCCCCAGGGCACCTTCAACCCAGATACCGGGCAAGACACGGTGGAGGATTGTGACACCTGCACGGCCGGGTTTGCCTGCACCCAGCTGGGGCTGACGGAGCCCGACTCTCATTGCCAGCCTGGGTGAGTCCCCGTGAAATTCGGTGTCGTATCCGTGGGCAAATTTGAGCCCTTACGACGTATCAACTGTGGAGCACTTTTCCCTGGAAGCCTGAGCACAACACGTATTGATACATTGCCCTTGCTCCAACATGCCCCAGGTTGTGGATCTTGGCATTGGGAGGAAAATATGGGAAATTTTTTGTTCTGAACGTAACTTAGCAGATATTATTTCACCCTCGAGTGCCCCCCCCCCAAAAAAAAGGAAGGCCATAACGCCATTTCTGAAGTCCTGGCACTTTCAGTTCTTTACAAAAAGTGAACGTTTGTTTTTTTGGGGGGAAGGGATGGAGCTGTGTACTTGACAGTCAGCAGAAAGGTTTTTTTTCCTCATTTTCGTTATACACAAATACTTTCCTCACCAATCTCATGGAAGGCTGGTTTAATGGTCTGGTTCCAGTCTCCATGACAGTCCAAGTCAGAATGACGGATCGACTGAGAACGGCCTCCCAAACTGCTTTGGTGTACATATGTGCAATCCGCGTAGAAACAGCATCTGCCTGTTTTGTCAGTGCAAAGGGAAGTCAATACCGGGCAGCTAAGCGCCCTCTATTGGTCATATACAGAGTGCATGGCTTAACCCTAACACTCCCAAATCCTTCAATTTCAATACGATTCTACATACACCCTAGGGGGGTTGGGGTTAATGAATAAAAATATTATGACAAAAGACTGAATAACCCCATCCACTGAAGTGACCTTCTGTGCATTGAACTGGAAACACTGCATGGAGACAAATCCGAAACAAAGCAGGAAAAGCACCGAGAAGTCACAGCGACCATTTGATTTTTTTCTTTTTGCTTGGCACTGGTGGCTTGTGCATAAAGCGTTTGTCTCTCACCACGGTGGTCCTTGGTTCCATTCCTGGGCCGGGCCTCAATGTCAGTGGAATACGAACGATTCACAATAGTGCGCCACCAAGAGTTTGCTACACACTGGCCAAACAGAACGCAGGAAATTTGTCAACCCTTTCCAAACGCGCAATGGGTCGACAAATTCCGCGCATTGTGATTAGCCAACGCGTTGCAAACTCTTGGTGGTTGACTCTCTTCTGTGTCATGACGATTTTTCTCCAGGGTCTCCTGTTTTCCTCCCTCTGCGAAACTTAACACTTGCGACCTCTGGCCGTGTTTTGTTGGCAGGCGGGGGTTGTTCAACATTTGCCTGAGGTGTCTTACTTTACCTTTGGCTTGACCATGTTGTTGTTTACTCTGTCTTTGGCGTACAGTGCATTTGAACATAAATTAGCTATCAGTGCATAATAAATCAACACATTATTTATCATCTTTGCCGTGCCTTGATAGGTACTACTGTCCGTCAGGCTCAGATTCGCCCAATGCCAATGCCAATGCCTGTCCAGCTGGCTCCTACACCGACTACCACAACCTGACAGCTGCGTTCCAGTGCGACACTTGCCCTGAACAGTTTGCCTGCTTGATCGGTAAGACAAAATGCTGCACACTGTTTTTCAAAGCTGCCAGGTTTTGGCCAAGGGCACCTTGCGTTCAGAACTTCGCTGAATGTGATGTGGATATTTTGCCACTCTTCACACTTCCGGGATTTGAAAATCTTAACCAACACTTATAACCCTGGGCCCAGGGTCACAACTGGCTCTTTGTGCTCAGAATAATGCTCAGTGTGACATTAATTTTTTTACCGTTTCCCTGTCCCAGATGCCGGAGATCGGAATTGGGCATTAGACCCCCTCTCCCAATCTCACTCTTGACCTCCATGACCTCCATGACCTGAGTTTACTACAGGTCATAACCAGCCTCCATAGCCCTTTGCACAGTTCCATTACCTGCTCTGTGTATTCATAACTCCACTAGGTGTAGCATGGCCTTTTTTTAATCCAGGTGTCCGAAGTCCGAACCAGCCCCCAGAGCCCTTCGCCAGTGGCTACTTCTTGCTTGATTGTTCATAGCTGCCCATTGTAACATGAACCATTGTTCCCCTCTAAGCGTTGCAGATCCACCCCCTGAGTGATACACTCAAGGTCACTGCTTGGACATGCTCACTACTATGCTCAGTGGCGTTGTGAAGATATCACCCATTTCTCTAATTAATTTTTTTTCACCCAGGTACTGGTGGTCAGAACCAGCCCCCGGAGCTTTGCGCCCAGGGCCACTACTGCCCGGCTGGCACCCAGAACCCCAGCCAGTACCCCTGCGCTGCGGGCTCCTGGACCAACCAGACCAACCTGGCCGCTCAGGAGGAGTGCTACGAATGCCCCCGCGGCTGGTACTGCCTGGAAGGCTCCACGGCACCCACGGACACGTGTGCCACTGGCCATTACTGCCCTGCAGGTAGGTAGCCCTTCAAATTAATGGGGAATCGATCAAATTGAAAAGACCAAACCAACTCATAACATCATAGATATAAACTAAATCCTACCAGAAACAGATCTACCAGTAACTTCCCCAAATTCAATTTGACCTGACAGAAATCTAGGTAAAACTGACCCCCCCAAACATGAACATCTGGCTTGGGCAAATTAGTTAATTTGTCAATTTTCTTTGCCCGAATTGATCTGCATTGTAGGACTTCTGTGGGGGTACAAATCATCACAAGAACTCAAATAACTGTTGTGATGAATCTCTTTCACAGCCTGGGTTAAAGTGATGAAATCCCTAAAGATCTTGGGCAGACACATATTAACCGGGCCTGTGCTTGACACAATAAATATTCTAACACTCAACAAAATATCGGAATATTTGTTTTTCATTTTGAATATTTGTAATCACAAAATATGGAGGGCCTGATGTTATCCAAGCACAATCTGTCTCAAATTCTGCTTGGATCGAAACGCCAGGCCCTCCATATTTGTGATTTGTATTTTAGGTCACTGTGGTCAGCAAGCAGTTTTGCATCACATACCTTTGAATATTTGTAAGTGCAATACTGTGAAATTGCAAGGACAAAACTTTGGTTTCCTTTTTTATCCCAAGAGGAAAACAATAGCTTTGCTTCTTGTTTTAACAAGTGAATTCTAGATTATTGTATGATAATAATGTAAGTATCAACAAACCACATTATTTAATTGAGCAATTGAATTTCAGGTCACATGTCCAAATAATTGATTATGTGATCTGACTCAGCCTTAAAATAGGCCGGTTGAGAAAGCCAGAAAAAGTGCTCAGTTGACGGTTTTTGGCATCTTTTGTCTTCTTGCAGGTACTCAGACAGCAACACAGTTCCCCTGCCATGCTGGCTCCTACTCCAACGACCGGGGTAACATCCGCTGGGAGCAGTGTGAGGACTGTACCGTGGGCAACTACTGCCCAGAAGGTTCATCGCTGCCAACGGCTTGCCCAGCGTAAGTTGCTCCCATTGTGTATGTCGTACCTGTCTGAGGACTGGGTCGTACTGCATATTATTATATATTCAGCGCTGTTTCAGTACAGGTCATCACAACCTGCTTTCTAAAGCAAGGTCCTCTCAGCAGGATCCGTAGAAAAAAGGGTTTTTTTATGTTGAGAGCCAAATACATGTATAGGGTCTATTTGAAGTGAGAACCATGGAATTTCAAAAAGGTGCCCTGAGCAGTGGTCAGGTGTTCTGGCCTGGCAGGGTTGGCCTGAATTTCCACAGGAAGACAGTTAGTTATCCTGTACAATTTAGACAGTGCGTCCAAATGGTACAGTTGTGGCTACGGCTAAAGTAACCAATTAGTAGTGGCTGCAGTCAGTTGCCATAGAGTTGTGTATACCGCTAGCCACAGCCAGTCAGTTTAGAAGTGGGCCGTCCATTGCACAGCAAAAGAGCCCAGTGGTTGGCTGTAGAGGACCGAAAACGGTTGCGTTGAAAGTGACAAGCAAGTGACCGCTTCCTGTTGAGCTGAGAATCGGCCTCAGTCATTTGCCGAGGAGAAATCCCCTGGTGTTAAACTCAGGACAGTTTGGGTACTAAACCCAAAGAGTCGAGGGTGCATTCGTGCAAAGCAGGTTTTTTTTTGGGGGGGGCTGTTTCCCATCCGTGCCTTCCAAAAGCGTACGAGCTCCAACGTGCAATGCCTCAGAAAGATAATAAACGATTTCCAAATTTTTTGGCCCCACCCAGATAACAAATTCGGCCCCCTCAAAATTGATTTAGGATCCACCCCTGAAAGGGTCATTCTAGTCATAGCTAAATGTTTCACATGTAAGTTTTATTTTAAAGAAAAATGATGGTTAAAGTTTAACCTTAAGTTATTTGTATAGATCACCTCCAAGCAATGTGACACGGTCGCAGTGCTGTTTTAGACCTGAGGGTTAACTTTGACTTGACATTATTCCTAACTTTATCAGCCACGGAAATCATAAATCTGCCATTTTCAGTAGGATGTTTCACCTTTCTTTTTTGAGGGGAGAAATGCGTAAGTAATTGTCCGATGTGTCTTGCATGAGCCAGCCCCAGCGTACATATTCCTCATTTTGATGGAGCTGGTCACAAGCTGATTTATGTATTTGTCTATGCATACAGCGGGACCTATAGAGATCAATTGGAGGGTCAGGCAGTGACAGACTGCTCAGACTGCACTGCGGGCTACTACTGCCCTGGGGAAGGCAACACTGAACCCCTGGAGTGCGGACGGGGTAACTACTCGGTGAGTAGCTAGATATGGGTCCACGTTGTGCACGCCAAGATTTTGAGCTCACGCGACAACCTTTATACCTTGTAAAAATGTCAGGAAGGGTTCTGCCTTGAAATATGGCAGGACAGGTCAGGAGTATTCCAAGGTGTCCGACGCTGTCTCGTCACAGACGCGACTGTTGGCACCCAGTGTGCATGCATCGTTCTCCATGTTATAGCAGAAGCCATTGAAACTAACACAGGAGCCTGTTTCGTTGAACTGTAGAGCAGAATATTGTACAACTTTGCAGAGTACCAGTGAATCGAAGCAGGCATCATTTAACATTTTGGCTGGTAACTGGTATTGCTACATGTAAGTACGTATCTTCTGTGTTGCAAAGTTCTTTAATTGTGAAACTGGCTTTTGGTTGTGAAACTGGCCCGTGATTGTGAAACTGGCCTTTGATTGTGAAACTGGCCCTGGATTGTGAAAGTGGCCTTTGATTGTGAGACTGGCCCTTGATTGTGAAAGTGGCCTTTGATTGTGAAACTGGCCCTTGATTGTGAAACTGGCCCTTGATTGTGAAAGTGGCCTTTGATTGTGAAACTGGCCTTTGGTTGTGAAACTGGCCCTTGATTGTGAAAGTGGCCTTTGATTGTGAAACTGGCCCTTGATTGTGAAACTGGCCTTTGGCTGTGAAACTGGCCCGTGATTGTGAAAGTGGCCTTTGTGAAACTGGCCCTTGATTGTGAAACTGGCCTTTGGCTGTGAAACTGGCCCGTGATTGTGAAACAGACTTTTGACTGATTAGTGTTGTTACACATCTGTGGATCAAGTCTGTTCTTATCAGCTCCCTGAAATTGGCCCGAAATTATCTAAACCGGTCCCAGATTCCTCATTTAACTGTGGTATACTTTGTGTCTCATGCTGCAGGATACTGGTGCAGCTGCCTGCACTACTTGTGAGGCAGGCTACTACTGCGACAGCACCACCACCAGCCGCGACGTTATGTACAGCGACAAGATCTGCCCGGCTGGCATGACATGCGACTATGGCCGCACAACGGCGCCGGACCTAGAGAACGACTTCTGCAGGACGGGCCACTACTGCCTAAGCGGTGACAAGGTAATGCCCCGACGAGGGAAGTACGGAGATTTGCTGATGCACCATGCAAACTTTTTTTGGAAGGAGGTGGTGGGTCTAAAATGATTTGGTCGCAAAAGATGGTCTCTTTCTTTTGAAGTGTACCGTGTTTATTGTCCCCAAGTGATATTGAGCACCAAAGTAAATACTTGCGTAAAAGGCATTAGTGCGACAACCCGTGAACCAACATGCATGCGTACACCATTCATTTGCACTGCGTTTCCTGGTTCAAATGTTGTATTTTGTCTGTACTTTATACACTGGCATTTTGAAGATATGAGGCCTTGTGGTTATTTGAAGGCTTGTAACTTTTGACCACTTCACCCCTACGTGCCCCTCTCTGCCAAGGGTTTATTGATACCCGTGTAGGCAACGATTGGTTGATTCGCTGTTTGTGAGTGGGATGAGAAGAATTGTATGTGGCATGATTGGTCTTTCAGATAAGTGCCTCATGTAGAGCTGTTTTATGTCAGTGCAAAATGTTCAGTTTTGCTGTTTGAGCTAGTTCACAAGTCGTACCACTGTTGACAGACATTGGCCAAGCCTTTCTCTAGGTTCGTAGGAATAGTAAGACTTGAAAAAGGTTTGCTTGCTGGAGAGTTATTAACATTCTGCAGTTTGAAGGAGCATGTTGTTTTTTTCCATTTGTCCCTTCGATGAGCTGGGTAGTTCTCAGAAAAGCACCCTACCTGGACATTTTTCAGTGTTGGAGGTCTCGAGACCTGGTCTCGGTCTCGAGACCGTCTCGAGACCTTTTTTTGAGGTCTCGGTCTTGGTCTCAGCCTACAAGAGTCTCGGTCTCGGGAGGGTTGGTCTCGGTCTCGGGAGGGCTGGTCTCGGTCTTGGTCTTGGTCTCAAATGCCTTGGTCTCGGTCTCGGTCATAAAGGTCTCGACTACAACACTGACATTTATCAGCAGTGTGTTCCTTCAGCAGAGGGTCAATCCATCTTGTGTTTGAAATTAAGTCTTGCTACTGGACTCTCTCTCCCTCTCTCATCACGTCTTACATAGGACCCTTTCCCGCGCCCCTGCCCCAATGGAACCTACAGCGACGAGGTGGGTCTGATCCAGGAGTCGCAGTGCCAGACCTGCCCGGCTGGTAAATGGTGCTCTCCACCTGGTCTTAGCGCTCCGGTAAGTACCATTTAGCTTGAGTTTCTCCTGTGTCATTGTTTCTTTGCTGAACCACATTGTCTTGAGGATTTGTAAGCTCCACGACACTCTCCCCGACAGTTTCGAGGCGAGTGAGTTGACGTATTCCAGCAATGTACACACAGGATGGCAGCCAGTGCTAAGGTTGAGACTATTGCAAGACCAGAGACAAGTCTAGACAAAAGACTAGGCACAAGACCAGTTACAAGACCAATCACAAGTAGCAGGGTGAACAGTGACGTAAGGAGTGCTTTTGTTGCAGTCCGTTTGTATAGCTTGTGATATGAATTCAGACTGGAGGTCTTGTGATGGTCAAGTGATGGTCTCGCCATGGTCTTGTGATGGTCTGAAGAAGTTTCAACTACAACACTGTTTTATAGGGCCGTTTTGTTAACGGAACGAATAATTATGCTAACCTTTAAACCTGGTCAAGAGAACAGACACTGATAATGTCCCCTGCCGGCCCCTAAAGTTTAAAACTTGATGAATTCCCAACAATTTTGTTCAACATTTTGTGTCGTTACGCCCCTCCCCCAACATTCCTCTGGCCATATTTTGGCGGGAGCCTTTTACAGGTGCATGTACATTTATTCCTAAGTAATCTTCATGACTGTGTTAAACCTGCTCATGTTGCACTTTGTTCATTTATGGACACACTGTTACAATATGGCAATTCGTGAACTCTGCCGGCAGGCTGACGATTGCCCCGGGGGTCACTACTGCCCGGAGGGGACAGCGGACCCTTACGCCAACCCCTGCCCCGTGGGTTACTACTTGAATGCCAGCGCTGGGGAGGACTCGCAGGGGTGCACGCCCTGCATCTCGGGCTACTACTGCGATGAGAGGGGCTTGGCCTGGCCCAAGGAGTGCATCCAGGTAGGAAGGGGAAGTAAGGCTGTGCTTGCTGTGGAAGCAGCTTCTAGCGGCCGTGGCCAGTTCCTATAAACGTACTGTGTTACTGCCGGTCATTACCAAATATTTGAGATGCTGCTTAAAGATACCAGCAATCAGTCTGTACAGAATGGAGTCAAAGTGGCTACATTTGGAAGGTTTGCATGGTGAAGTGTCAACAAGTTAGGTTAGCGGTTACACCATGTATATATAAACTATCTCCTTCAGTGAGTGTTGGCTCTGAATAGAGCCGGTCACTGTATGTTTTGGGCAGTGTGCTCTGTCTGCTAGATTCTGACTGGAGGTGAAGTTTATGAAGGATCCCAGGAACTGTGGCATTGAGATTTACCAAAATTATAGAAAATGTCCCAATTTGGAATGTTTTGTTTGTGTAATCTTTTCTGTTCACTGACTCTTGTGACCAATTAGATTTACCTGTGCGTCTTTTCCAGGGCTACTTCTGCGTTTCCGGCAGCACGTTTCCTCAGCCTTGCCCGGCTGGCACCTACGGCAATACCACTGGTCTGCGCCGCAGTGAAGACTGCTCCCCGTGTCCAGGGGGCTGGTACTGCGACGGGTTTGCCAACACGGAGCCGACGGACGTCTGTGATCCTGGTTTCTACTGCAAGGAGAAGGCCTACACCTCGGTGAGATGATCCCGGAGGTTTCTTCATCCTTTGAGATTGACTCGCTGGAGAGCAGCCATTTTTGTACATGTAGTAGCCATTGTTGGCTCAAATATCTGCAGGCTGCGGCTTAGCCATTACTGCCAGTGTAGTAGCCCTCAGGCCACTATCTCGCTGGTCATACAGTACAGTTGGCCTCAGCTATAGGCTGGTTTTAGAAGCCATTAAGAATTGTTAGGCCATTATGGCCACTGTCCATAATGTGACTTCATTCTTTGAGGCATGAGGCTTGCTGGACTGCAGCCGTTCAAGTAGCCTTGGTTGGCTTCCTCCGGTTGTGGCTGTGGCCAGGCCTTTTTGGCTGTTGAAGTAGTCACAGGGCTACTGGTTGCTAGTTAAAGGGCCAATACATTGTGAGGCCTCCATTAGAACAACTTGTTTAGAATGCTTGACAGATGGACCTTGCTACTGTCCAGTCACTGGGGTAGCTCCCACAGTGGCCTAGCCTTTTCTGGCCGTATCCTTGCCTATGAAAGCGACTAGCCAGGACTCATAGTGCAACTGACCCAATATCTGTAGACGTGTTTATCAACTAGTTTCATGGATCAAAGACTTGAAGTTGATTAGTAAGTGGCACCTCAAGTCCACTGGATTTCAAGCTTCGAAAAGTTGGCCACAGATCTAAGTCCGGTGGCTTTTGGCTTCTTGGATAAACTGTAGGACCAGTTGGTTATATCAAAGTTCTGTGAAGGTTGTTACTGATACTGAAGGCTTTAGTCAAAGGCCTGTGTGGGTCTTTGTCAGGTGATGGATAAACTGTACCCCTCAAACTTTTCTGAATTTGCCACCGACATGTTGACGTTTTCATTATCCTGATTGTTGATTCATTCCGCAACTCTCAGGCTCCGGTGGATGGAGTGACCGGTGGCCTGTGCCCACCGGGTGGCTACTGTCCGGCGGGCTCGGCCTGGCCGGCGAACTGCCCCCTCGGCACCTACAGTAACTCATCTGGTTCCAAGACCCCTGACGACTGTATCGCTTGTGACCCAGGGTGAGTCTGTCATGGTTAAGTTACATTTTGTGAAATCGTTGCCCACAGATTTTAAAATACGACTTCGCCTCTGGGCCAAAAACTATCTTTGACAAATACCACTTAATCTCATGCGTCAATTTCCTTGTTAAACATCTTCAGCGTTGTTTGTTGTCAAAGTTTTGAATTTTGACGAAGTTAGAGCCTTCTTAAAGCAACCTCATTTAAGAAGGCTCAGAGTATTGGAAACCTGACTTTTTGTTGTAGGAAAATAGCTTTGAGCTATAGAAAGTGCAATGAAAAAAAATGGCCACTTTGTTTAGTTGGTGTCCATATTTTAGTCTTGCCTCCAATTAAGGGTTGGGAAATAGCATTTAATTTGCTGAAAAAACTTTCCCACGTACCGTTTCAACGTGTAAACGTCCTATCCTTACCATGGTGTTATTGAAAACTTTAAACACAACAAATTGTATACAGTGTTTACAGTTGACACAAAGTTACGGTGATGAATTCATGGCATTCCTTTGATATGATGGAGCAGTAAAGTGTTCTGAAAATCAGATTACATGTGTATCATACATACATCATTTACAATATAAATGAATGCCAGATTGCGTCAATTAAAATGTCAAACCTCTAAAAGGGGCGGTTTCGTTTAAATGTTTTGGATAATCTGTAAACAGATTTGGAACTTTTTTCGTTAATAATCATTTAAACGTTCCACCCTTACCTTCAATCCAGCACTCTACGGGTGCATGCCTCATCTAGAATTAACCACCATTTCACCCTAAGTCTGTAATAACTCCCTCCAAACTCACTTCCATCGAAGGTACTACTGTGCCGGTGACAACAATCCGGAGCCGACGGGGCCCTGCAAGCCGGGCTACTACTGCACGGGAGGTGCTGGCACGCCGACTCAGTTTGCCGTCCCGGCTGGCCACTACAGCAACTCTGGAGCTTACAAGCCGGAGCCATGCCCGCAGGGACAGTTCCAAACCGTGAGTTGAATGATAGAGCTGTCGATTTCCGATACCGTGCTAACTGCATCATCTGAGTGTTAGGTCGCTGTTGACCTTTTCACGTGATCTGTGACCTCGGGAAAAGACTGTCAATTATTTTTTGTGATGTTGATCTTGCCAAATTCAACACGTGCATATTTTAAGGCGGGAATTTTTTATAAGTTGGTGCTTTGATTTTTTTTAAGACAAATGTTAGAGGAGGATGGAAAAAAAAAGATTTTTTGTGGTCTCAAGAAAAACAACTCAGGGTCTTCAAATCGGAAGGAAGAATATCCCCCAATTTTTTTTCACAAATTCATATAAGAAAAACAAGAGGTATCCCCTACCACTAGTGTTAGCAGCCAAGGACCAAAGCTCACAAGATTGAAATTGGGACTTTGCCATGGGTTGGACAAAACAATTTTTTTTGGGGCTCTGCTGTCCAACCAGTGGCATTTGTATTGGTTAATTGTTGGACAGCGGATCAGAGTTCTCAAAATGTAAAATTAAATTTTTTGCCAGTTCTGAATCTGGAAGGTCGCCAGATCCGAGGACCAACTTTAGAAAAGATACTCCTGCCTAATTATGAGAAAAATGTGAAGCTTTCAATGCCATCTTGCACCCATTGGAGCACTGGATTTAAGAAACTCGATGAATGAAATCATGTTTTCATTGATATCGTCTAACACATGTTGTGCTTGAGGAATCCATGAATTTGACTTTTCCTTCTATAATGCTTCATACAGGCCAATGCGTCGTCAGCATGCGCACCTTGCGCCCAAGGTTATTACTGTCCCAACTTTGGCACCATCGTGCCGTCCACCTGCTTGGCAGGCCACTACTGTGAACAGCAGACGATCATACCAACTCCATGCCCAGTGGTCAGTATTATCAGGGACAGTTTAGATCAAAATTTAGACGGAAGGGAGAATACTTCTTGAGGGTCCAGGGGGGGGGGCCTGGTGAATGATAACATCTGTTTGACGTGTTCAATTCCGTTCATAGTTCGGGAAAGAAAACATCAACTTGAATAAGAAATAAAATCGTTTATAACCCTTTTTTTCAGAGATGTTTCTTTTCAGAAAACCACTTAATTTTATTTATTAGAAGAAGATAAATATACAGATTATTTGTAACGATTTCCAGACAGAGAGGTTTTTGAGATATACCCAGCATGCTTATTGGTGTGTGATGATAAGGACGAATAATGTTTCATCATTGTAATTTATTCTTCCAGGGGACTACAAGGTTAGAGGAAGGTGGCCAGAGTGAGGAGTCGGCCTGCATCAGCTGCACACCGGGCTATTTTTGCAATGACACAGCCCTGACGTTGCCCTCGGGACCCTGCGCGGCCGGCCACTACTGCTCCGGCGGAACCGTCACTCCGTTCCCTATGGTGAGTCTTTAGGGTGTTTTTTTTCTTCCACACCTCGGCTTTTTAGAAGACATTTCAGATTTTGTTGTATCATTTGATAGTTGTAGTTGCACAAAACGTGTTCCAACGTGACAATCACACCACGGGCCTTTCAAAAGCACTGCTCAAGGACACTTGTCGGTCTTCTGTGATCAGGGCAACGGCACAGATAACGGCGACATGTGCCCCAAAGGTTTCTACTGCATGGAGGGGACGGCCAACCCCTACCTCACCCCATGCTTCAATGGCACCTACGGCAACATCACTGGGCTGACTGCGCAGGACGACTGCCTGGACTGTCCGCCAGGGGAGGTGTGCTCCGGGCTGGGCCTGATGGCACCCAACGAGCTCTGCGCTGCCGGTGAGCCTAGTTTGTTTCCTCACATTCTTCAACTCTTTTGAGTTTGAAAAAGCATGTGATGCTCATTGCAGTAAATTATCCCCTTCGTGCCGAGAAGCGGCTATAGCCTCAGTAAAAATTGAGATCCTCAGCCCACTTTTTAGCTATTATTCTCGGCCCACACTCGAGCGAACAGAGTGAAAGAAGGCAGACCCTGGCTCTTGTATATATGGTAATTGGTGTTTGTGCATAGCCCAGAAATGAAAAGACCGATTTGCATCATAATCACCAACTTTACAATAGCCCCCACTTTGAAAAGAGGCAACGGGAATGTGGAAGCGTGAGTGGAGTCGCATACCACTGAACAATGAGCCTTTTCACTGTGTAATTCAAAGCGTGCAGAGCATGCAGGGCCACAAACCGAGAATTTGCGGTTTGGCAGGTGGCCTTCGTGGCCAAGCGAGGCTGGAATTCTTGGAGTTGGCTTTTGGAAAGAAATTCCCGTCCTCAAGGGGTTATTACTGTCAATGTATCAGTCTTGAAATGAACATAATAAATAAGGGGTTGGGGTTGACATCAAGTCAATTGGGTGGCCCTAATAGGTTGCCTTAATGGACACTGGTCACAGTGGACATGTATTTGCAATAAGCAGTGGGCCAAAGTAAACATACTTTTACGGGGCAGAGTCCACAATGTTCAGGTTGCCGCAGTAGACGTCCAAGTAAAGTGGCAGTAGTGTTAAAATTGGCCACCGTGGACAGGTAGCCATCACTAAAGGTTGGTCACAAGAGGTGGCTGGCTAAAATGGACTTGAGACAAGTTGCCAGAGTAGATGGGTGACCACATCTGACATTATGGATAGTTGGCCACACATGACAGTGTGTCACAGTAGACGGTCAAACTTTCAATCCAGACAGGTGGCTGCACTTTGCGTGTTGGCTATTTGAATGGTTGACTTTTTATCTAGTTATTAGCAATGAAGTTGAACCCGTAAAAATCTGCCAACTTGCGAAAAAAATTTCCTTGGTCCAGGAACTGATGGTTTCTGATGTTTCATTGCTGGTGAAAAGTTTCAAAATGTAACTCTTGCTTTTGGTTGGAACTGGTTTTGTTGGATGATTCAGGCTACTATTGCAAAGGCAAGGCAAAGATCAGGCACCCGACGGACGATGTGACGGGTAACATCTGCCCTGAGGGTTTCTACTGCCCGGAAGGCTCCCCAGCGCCAATGCGCTGCGAGGGCGGTTACTACACCAACATCACCGGACAGGCCAGCTGCTTCGATTGCCCTGCCGGTAGGTTTTGCCGACTCCTGCTGCTTTTGCTGATCTCTCTCTGTGCCTGGCCTGTTGAGGGCGCTCTGTTTGAGACTCAAAAGTGGGCCCGTAAGGGCCCAAAAATAGTTTCCAGTTGCTCATAAAGTCAATCCTGGCAGGCACTGTTCCATAAATTAATTTGATGGAACATCTGTATTAGCCCCAATGTATTCGTTTTGCATAATGAAACATATTTTTAACAGAATGTGCACAAAAGTAGTTTTGTGTTGCACGTGAGAGTCAGCCACAGCTGATTGGCCCCAGCCCTTTGTGGTACAGATTTTTGACTTAGTGTTTGGTGAGTGTTGGGACATCAAAGCCAGCCCCAAGTCATGAGCCCGTGAATGCTATTCAGAACAAATGACGCGTGTGCAATGGGTGCAGTGTAGTGACATGGAAGGGATACATGTACATGTGCTTGAGATGGTGTGTCCAAAGTGTCCCACACCAGTGGGCTTGTTGCCCGACCAAACTCCCTGATTATCCAGATGGTACATGTAGCTCAGCTGTGGACATTCAGGCCTGACTGTCCAGATGGTAGCTCAGCTGTGGACATTCAGGCCTGACTGTCCAGATGGTAGCTCAGCTGTGGACATTCAGGCCTGACTGTCCAGATGGTAGCTCAGCTGTGGACATTCAGGCCTGACTGTCCAGATGGTAGCTCAGCTGTGGACATTCAGGCCCGACCGTCCAGATGGTAGCTCAGCTATGGACATTCGGCCCAATTTCATGTTTCTTTTGAGTACCAGAGTATTGCAGGAGAGTCTTTGCCCATTTCATTCCAACTTCATGTCATTTCGTTTCAGCACATCACAGCCCCAGTACATTTGACAATGGGCATTCATTTCTACAAAGTTGGATTTGATGTGATTACATTCTTTCCTTTTCTTACGGCATGCCCTCACCGCACCTCCGGCCCCCTTCTATCCATTTGTTCAACAGGGTACTACTGTCCTGATGGCTACCGCCTCCTGGAGTGCCCCCGGGGTGATTACTGCCTCAGGAACACCGGCGGCAATGAGTCCCTGCCTTGTCCGCGGGGCTTCTATAACCCGGACCTAGGGCTGGCCAGCGAGAGCCAGTGCCTGCCTTGCAAAGCCGGCTTCTACTGCCGCGGGCTGGGCATTTGGCAGTTCAACAGTGAGACGGTGCTGGAGGAAACTGCGGGGCCCTGTGATCCAGGCTACTATTGCCTGTCAGGTAAGCCATGTGCAAAATGTTGAACACTTAATACGGTATATTCACCACATATTATGCACTCACTCCTCATCCGGGTGACTATTGCGTGTCTGGTGCGCCATATAAGAATATTTAACCCCTAATATATTCATTGCACTCTATTGATCCACTATTGATCCGGGCTACTATTGCCTGTCGGGTTAGCCATGTGCAAAATGTTTACTACCCGTAATACATTCATCACGTCGATCCGGCTGCTATTGCCTGTCCAGGGAGCCACATAAAGAAGCCCGTAATATGTCTACATGTACTTTGCTTTATTGCACTGTTGTTCTTTGCTACTGTGGCCTGTCAGATGAGTCACATTAAGACTGCCTGTAATGTATCCGCCACAGGCCTCAAACCCAGGCTTTCGAATTCTAATCATGTGAGGAAAGTAATCCCATGTCTACATGTAGATCTTCACCTGTTGCCGTTTGGATGAACACTGGCAATAGATATGCAGTATCAGTTCTTGTCTGCCTCTTGTGCGGAAAGTGTCACCCATGAACTTTGACCCCAAGAGCATTATCTCCCCACCCTCTTTTGTCAACCAGGCGTGGACCTCCCCAACCCGGAGAACGAGACGGCCCTGGGCATCGGTGGGCCCTGCCCCCGGGGGTTCTGGTGCCCTCAGGAGACCTCGGTGCCCAACCCCTGCCCACTAGGCACCTACTCGGACCAGCAGTACTTGACGGCGATAGGCGAGTGCAAGGCCTGTGATCTGGGTATGTACTGCAGCAAGGAGAACCTTACTGCACCGGAGGGGGTGTGCTCGCCGGGCTTCTACTGCCTGAATGGGTCTGCCACACCAACCCCCACTGGTAAGAGAATTTCCTTTGTCCTTTTTTTTTCTACCAAGGCGTCCCTGTTTTAGAGCGAGAGAACGACTTACCGAAGTTGTAATCATGATGCTCTGGCAACAGTAACAGGATGGCATCTCTGAAGCCCAAATTTGGAACTTCAAAATTGGAAACCTTTCAAACAATTTCATTGGAGTGATTGGAGAATTTCTTGGAGGATTTCGTTTTCCCCTCCAGTCTCGTCTAACCACCACTTAGACCTTTCAAGTAGTTTCATCCAATTCTTGTCCAACTCTTTTGTGATGTTGCTGGCCAAGACAAGTTAGCACCTGTCTACAGATCTCTGTTGTCAGAAGTAGGGCAATCTGGCTCATGAAGCCATTTGCCAGAAATGTTCGGGTTCATTTTAAATTTTCATTTCATGACACTGTCTTTTGAATCAGAGAAATGGTCTAAAACTGTACTTTTACTGAGCCTGTCATAAGATTTACGGCCTTTGGACAAGAAAAATCTAACATTTCATACTCTTGGGGGAGTGATACCGTTGTCATCGGTCTCATTTTTCATCTACTTTTGGTGTAAAAATTTGATCCACTTTACAGATCTCGTCAAGAAATTTTGAGATGCAGAAGTAAAAGTGCACGTACTTCAGAATTTTCAGGACAACTTGGGAAGACATTCTGCTTCCATTTTTTCTCTTCACGCTTCTTTCACGCTCTGAAAGCTCGCAAACTAAAGCAGCAATTCTGAAATTTCTGCCGCTCTGTTTTCCTCGGCTCTCAGGAAGCGGCAACACCGGTGGCCCCTGCCCCACCAGGCACTACTGCGACGGCATCTCCCCGGTACCCCAGGAGTGCCCCGAAGGGACCTGGAATAATCTGGAGCAGCAGGCCTCGTGCTTCGACTGCCCCGAGGGCTACTACTGCCCCAAGGGCGTGGCCAGCTACAACCCTTACCCCTGCCCGGCCGGCCACTTCTGCCCCAACGGTGAGTGCCAAAAGGTTAACTTTTGTTTGAGCAGTGGATCCTAGTTGTTGAGTTCACTTCTGGGGACTTCCTCGTAGACCAGAAATCTCTTCGATCCAGTGAAGTCCAACCAGTGAGTTCTGGAGCATACTGCCGGATTGAGGAAACCTTGACTCCCAGTTGCTGTCACTCAGTCAACAAGAGCTGCTGTAATCAAAGTCAGGGTAACACGAGAATCTGCAATCAACCATCGCACGCTACCCATGTCTGCCCACGTGTTATCCACAAAAAAAGGGAAGTTGGCTTGAGTTCAGCTGTGTGCATCTTTTGCAACTCAACAGTGCAATTATTTAATCTGACTACCAAAATGCATTTTATTTGGCTGTTATACCACAAATAAACCGGCCTTTTCCCAGGGTAAAGATATTGCAGTTTCCCGTCAGATGACGTAAAGTTTATTGACCATCTTTGTGGCACGCGTCATTCATTCCAGGCACCCAATTTGACACCCAGTACCCGTGCCCCAGGGGCACCTACCGCCCCAACACCAAGGGCATGAGCCTGTCGGACTGCACCGCTTGCGACCCGGGCAAGTACTGTCAGTTTGAGGGTGCCACCTCCTACACCAACAGCTGTGACCCAGGTAAGAAAGCAAAAAGATGAAACCCCTTTGTGGGTTGTGTCAATTGCTTGGTGTTGTTTTTTTGGTTGTGTCCAGAACAACCTCTGGAAGGAGACCTTTACTCTCAAGACCGCCATCCTCAACCTTAAAAGGGCCAGGTGTTTTTAAACCTCACCAGGTGGCATACAGTACCAATATACTCGGAACTGTCCTGCAAAAATTTGGATCCTTTCAATTTTCCATAAAAAGAAAAATGTTACATGTTAACATGTTACCATGTTACATGTTAACATGTTACATGTTTACATGTTAAAAATGTTAACATTCCGTCTCAGAAATCTTGATATTTTTTAAGAATGGTCGGTATAATTTTGGTGTCAAAACAAGTGTATGACATCTGCGGATAAGCTCCCGAAGGTTTGTTGCTATGAACAGAATGTGCAACGACATGTCGGAATTGCCAAGGGGGGCCCAACCCCACTCGCTGGCAACTTTTGAAAAGAATAAAGCTCAGTTTTTCCCTTTTCCCCATTTCCTGCCCACCAGGCTACTTCTGCATCCGAGGCGCCTGGACCGCCCAGCCAGACGACTTCAGCAACTACACGGACGGTGACTGCCTCTGCCCCAGCATTGCCACCGGAGGGCGCTGCCAGCCAGGCTACTACTGTCCCCAGGGGTCCAGCGAACCACAGGAGTGCACCGAGGGCAACTACTGCGGAACTGACGGTGAGTCTGGGGAAGATTCCAAGCCCCTGGATTTGCGATGGGAAGGGGGGGTTGAAGGATAGGGAGAGAGTGCCCCATGGTGAAGGAGACCGACACAATCCTTTGAAATCTCCTGAAATTCACCGAGAATTAGAAATTGAAATAAAAATCACGGGTTAGCAAAAATGTTTGTGGTGGAGTAAAAGTAAAATTGAGGGAGGTTCCACACTAGTTGTACAGGATAATGTGGCTGTCAGCGTTACATGTTTTTTGTCTTTACCAGTTGCCGATTATAGAGCACCAAAGTGTGGCGTCATTTAAAACCCGAATGGAGTTTGTGGGTGTGTCGGTTCAGGCGTTGGTTGTTGTGCATTAATGCCTTTTACCCCAAATTGTGCGTGTGAGGTACATGTATTCACTTCGGTACATTTTATCACATTGGACCTTCCTCAGATATGGTACACCTTGCGCCTGAGATACCAAGTTGTTAAAATGACAAGTCCCTTTGCCTTTGGTTTGTACAAATGCTAGCCCTTGATGGTCATTTGTGTAACGTTTTTCAGTTGGCATCATTGCTTTTTCTAAACTCTGAGACTGTGTTGAAGAGGTGTATTTGCTGAAACGCTCAGCCATGGTCAACAGCCATTTGAGGGCTGTGCGTGAGAGCTCAGTGTATATAGAAACTCGGTTGGAATTGCTCAAGGCTGGGATTGAGTTTAGTTATCACCTGGCTCGGGAAATCCTTGTGTGTTTAATGCACAATGTGCATCAAAGTGGTCAATATGTTGCCATTATTTTTCGAAAGGTCTGGAGGATGTGTCCGGCCCCTGCTTGCCTGGCTACTACTGCGACGTCACGGCTTCCAGAGAAGACCCGACGGATGGGGTCACCGGGAACGTTTGCCCCGCCGGCCGCTACTGTGGTAAGTTTGAATCATCGACGGTCAGGTCCTCGCATTTATTGAGCCGTGTTTGAAATGATTAAAGTAAGCGCCAATCTGTCGTGTTCATTTTTACATGCGCCGTCACACTGGTGTGTCATTTGTGTTCATCAACACCTACCTCATGTTTGAAATCAGAGTCTGGGACAGGAGCGAACCCACCCAACTGCCCGACGGGAACGTTCTCCAATGCCACGGGATTAACGGCACTGTCTGAGTGTGACGATTGCACTGCTGGGTATTACTGCGAGACACCAGGGCTTACTCGGCCTACCGGACCTTGCCAGGAAGGTGAGCAAGGAGTCTGTACACAGGATTTTGTTTGCCAATCAGAGAAGGAGTATTAAGAAGGCTATGAATAATTCATCTGTGTGTAGCCAATCGCTGAGCTTCACAAAGGAAGTTGTGAACATGTATTGAATGCATGCATGACCTCTGGCCTGACTTTCAAAGATTTTAAACATTCGGAAAGTGGACTAACCAAGCACCTGTCTATTCATTACTGATGTGTAATAAAACAGCTCATACATGATTCAATAATCAGTCACTAATCATAGAGGCTAAATATTAGAAATGAAACAGATCAGTACCTGAGCAATCAGAGATTGTGAATGCAGCAAGTCATGAATGATTCATTAAATTGAGTCCTATCACACAGACAGATGCACATAAGTGTACCTGCCACTTATCATGGGGATTAGTCGATTTGTTTGTAAGGTTCTGTTCCCTCTCTAGATTGAAATTAGAAAAGTACAAGCAAATTCCATTTATCCGCCTTGAGCAGAAGCACCCCCTCATTAGTTGAAACAGAGCCATGCTTGTCAGGAGTGTCCGTTTTGTCGTTAGCAGTGCGACTGCAGCGCACACCTTTCGTGGTCGTTTGTGAACCAGTGAAGTGTAGTTCCCATCAAAGGAGCTTCTATTGCCAGGAAAATTGCGCCCTCTCTTGTTCGTACTCGGGGCTCACTGACTGTGATTGTCCTGCATTTATCTTTTCTCGGTGTTCAGGTTACTATTGCCCCAGCGGTCAGGACATCAAAAACCCCATGGCCTGCGATGCTGGTTATTACTGCGAGGAGGGCTCCCCCGAGCAGGTGGAGTGCCCGTCAGGGACGTACCAGGACGAGAGCACCCAGAGTTCCTGTAAGATCTGCAATGCAGGTAGGAGATTGGAGCTCTTCTGTATTCCATCGTTTGCCTCTTTCTTGTTTTTTTTCCTTTTCTTTTTATATACTTTTCGTAATCCTAGAGTGTGTGTAAAATCAAATTGAAATCGGAGGATTTAGCCTGAAAGGGTGAAGTTATGTTTGGTATTAAAACCAAGGATTCAAGAAAAACGACCTTGACACTGTTACACGTAGCTCACAGGCTTGTAGAAACTTGCTGAGAGGAGACACTGAGAAGCAATCACAGTGATTAGAGGTGGGAGGAACACCTCAGGGGAGTAAGCTGGGTATGGCCTGAGCACTAAGCCTTGGGCTAGTTAAATTTAAATAAAATCTGGTACACTGAGTTATCTGATTGCACATAAACATAACAACTTGAATTCCCCAGACTGAAGACACTGTTGCTATGCCTCATGATTTGGGGTAAGCTTTTGCATAGCGACCGCCATCTCTGGAATGGACTGGTTCCTTTGTGCCCTTCTTATCCATTGAAAACAGTGTATTGTTGCAAGGCGTCTCTTATGCAACTAAGCAAAAGCTTGCCCTGAATCATAAGGTATAGCAACAGTGTTTTTAGTGTGGAGAATTCAAATTGTTGAATTGTTCACGTGAAATGTTCACGTCAATTTGAAGAACTCGGTATACCAGATTTTATTCCATTTTAACTCGCCAAAGGCTTCTTGGGTAGGGACTGAAAGCCGAATACATGTATGTAGTGAATTGGGAATAGAACCTGAATCACAGTTGAAAGGCTAGGAAACATATCATGAATCTTCAGGAAAATAACTGTCAACCAAACAATTGCCCTATACTTTGTAATATCTCCGACTTGAAGTGGTGGTCAAATCACGACCTAAACCACTGGAAACAAAAGATCTGTAGTCAAATTAATGCTGACCTATTTTCTGCAACTTTAAAAGGCAGATATGAGGATCATCTGCCAGTTTCTGAGTGTCAAAATAAATCTGTTAAGGAAAGCTCGCAAATTGATGCAGAAACGCCCGCTACTGCATAGTATTTGTCATTGGATTACTAGAAAGTATGGATTTGCTCAAGCAGATTTGACATGACACTGTCCAAATCTTTGCCGTTGTCCACACCCAGGCTACTATTGCAACGTGGCAGACGCCCCCATCAGTGACTACACCCTCTACCCCTGTCCCATCGGCTACTATTGTCCCAATGGCACGGAGTACAGCACCCAATACGGCTGTGCTCTGGGCACGTACGGCAACGCTACCATGCTGGAACGGCAGGATCAGTGCCTTGACTGCCCTGCCGGCAAGTACTGCGACGAGCTGGGATTGTCAAGTTACAAAGGTCAGTGTTCTGTAGATCACTCAGTTCTTTCCAGACCACACTTTTGGGTGGTCAAATGTTTTGCGTGCACATTAACATTTTAGATGAGGTTCAGTTTCATGGTACTTTTCAATATTTTGCTATAAAATTCAAATTTCACTTGCCCTGTTAAGCGTGAAATTAAAGGCAATTTCGTTATACTAGTACATGCTTAAAGTTTAATTTTGAACGTGAATTCTTGCTCTGTGTTGAAAAAGGTCTTACATCATTTGGTGACGGTAGATATTGATATGACAGAAATAGATACTTGCACTCGAGTTACGTGTATTTCAACAAAAGAAACATTGTCACCATAAGAAAGGCGTTTTGTTGCTGGATCCTGAGGGAAAATAAGATTAAGTTGTGAATTGTTTGGAAGACAATTGACCGTGACAGCAAAGACTCTTGAAAGACTGATAGAATTGACACCAGAAGCTTAAAACAGCGAGGCAACATGTTTACGTAACGAGCTGATATTTGGGCCACCAGTTCCAGTAGGGCATCAATTTGGGCTACACTCAGAATCCGGGCAAGGTACATGCTGTTTATTTATTTTTCTGTTGACAGGTGACTGTGCTGCAGGATTTTGGTGCATTGGTGGTTCCTCTACCCAAACTCCTACTGATGGAACTACTGGTGTGGAGTGCCCCAGGGGTCAATACTGCAAAGCAGGTAGGAGAAAAAGCTCTGGTGATGATTTTTAGTTGAGGTTTTTAAATGTTGTGTTTTGCTTGTCTGTCTGTTGCTGCCTTGAGTTCCACTGTTCCAGTGGAACTGATCTGCATATCCATTCCGACGGCTTAATTGACTGAATGTTGGACTTGAATCAGGGTTCTTCTCCCTACTTGTTTGTTGGTTGCTGTCTTCTATTTCTGCTGGCCTTGAGTAGTTGGTGGGCTCTTACATCCATTTGCTGGCTGATAGACTGGCCTTTAGACCTGCAGCTATTTAAATGGGATGGGATAACTTCTTGCATTAATTTTTAATGACATTCACTGTCACTGACAAAGTTGGGGCCTGCCACCACACTTCTCATTTTTCTGGGACTTCCCCTCACACCTGCATTTTAGGGGAAGGATTGCTGATGTTGGAAATGAATCCCTTTCTCTTTTTATAAACCCCCAGGTGTTGTCTATCCCGAGGACTGTCCCATCGGTACCTTGTCGGACAGCGGAGGACTGAAATCCATCAGTGGGTGTGAGCCGTGCACCGGGGGCAGTTACTGCAACGGCACAGGGCTGACGCAGCCCAGCGGGCCCTGTGACCCAGGGTAGGTGTCTGGACCTTCCTTATTTATTAATTTATTAACAGTCTCCAACAGCAAGAAAATTGCCACTTACAGGAAAGGTACAAAAATTAGAAATTAAAATACAAGACAATAAATATATATATGTACATTTAAAAATTCAAGGAATATAGGCTAAAAGGAGAAGATTCAAATGAAATACTGATAAAAGATATATTATTTAAATTACACGTATCAACACTATATGCGACACTTGTCCATTCCGTCCAGATCACTGGAGGTCTGTCCTGTTGTTAACCCTAGAAAAGCATCTGAAGGCTTGGCATCAACCAAAACTGTTGGAGTGCTACAGAGAAAATATCAAGATGGAGGGAGCACAATTCCTTAACACAAACTATTCCTAATACAACACTCAGTTGTGCAGCGTTCTGAACTTATCCAGCATTCGGGCTGTTCAAGCCACTTTTATCTGAAGTGGGGCCTGAGGCTTCAATTTTGTTTGAAGTACTGTTAAAGTGGTTTGCAGTAGCACCATGCAAGGATATTTCTTTTTGAGTAAGCGTGGTTCTTAAAAGAACTGAAGGGTACTCAACATTTCGAACAGCATGCTCTCTCTTTTGTCCCATGTCGGCCTTCTCTTTGTCAGAACCGTATCGAATATCGGGTCGTTGGAGTCGATATTTTTGTACCTTATTTTAACGGCCGTGGTAAGTTAACTGAAAAGATTTTTTGTCGAGTACTGTTAATCGAGTACGAGTACTTTGATGCTCGAGTACAATTTTTGGATGTCGAGTTCCGAGTATTTTGTAGCCCGAGTACAAGAACTGTACTTCGAGTACGAGCACTTGGACGTCCGAGTACAAGTACGAGTACTCTGAAAACGGTACTCGAGTAGTACTCGAGTACGAGTACTGAGTACGAGTACTACAACACGGAGACTGCAGAGATGAAGTAGTTCATCATTGGAACCTCTACCGGGTACATTCTCCTGACGACGGGCAGAGCATACTGTCCAAAAAGTGGAGTACCCTCCGGTTCTTTTTGGAACTGCACTCACTCAAAAGAGATACCCTGGCATGGTGCTACCCCGTACCACTTTACCTAACTTGCCACCTTCACCAGAGAAAGCTTTAACCTTACCGTTAAAGAACTTGTTACCGAATTTCTAAAGAGGCAGCTGTGATGGATTGGAAAGGCCTCCAGGCACGCTAGCCAAAATGTCAAGGGGGATAAGGTTATGAACTTGCTGCAGATACATCACCAAAGCCTGACCAGATTGTCTGTAAGAACGCAATTGGTGTTGAGGTCATTGTCAGTGAGGATTCCAAGTTGAGTGCTGGAAGGTTGCAAAAATTTGAAGATCAAATCTGTTTTTTTTTCTTCAAGGCTAGTCCTAATTCTGTCTCACTGACATGGAGTAAAGACCATTGATCCTCAGGATTTTACTGTAACCTTTGACCTCTTGTATTTCCCCCACACAGTTATTACTGCCTGACCAATGCGACCACTCCCACCCCAGAGGACGGGGGAGTGACCGGTGATCCCTGCACAGCTGGTCACTACTGCCCTGGTGAGACCACCTCTCCCATCCCCTGCGAACCGGGCAGCTACACCACCACCACTCACCGTAGCGAGTGCGATGAGTGTCCGGAGGGCTCGTACTGCGTCACGGGCTACGATCCGGAACCCTGCCCCCACGGTGAGGAAGTAGTTCTCCTGCATTACCATAACCATTACTGATCACCTTCCCTTCAATCTTCTGACAGTGACACCCTTATGGTCTTTTCTTCAAGCTGTATTTTTTGTGTTGGGGAGAAGTTTATTTATGTAATGGGTTTTGCCCTTACCCAACGTATATTAATAAGCGCTGTATGCTCAGTGCTTGTCTGAGAGCTTGCGAAAAAAAAATCTCACAAGCTTACTGGGGTGGGCAAATAGTTCATGGTACCCGCTGCTTCACTTGACTTGGACCGGTCAGGTGACCCAGGCAAGCTCGGTGGTCAAGTGGTTAAGACATCTGCACTAGTAAGCAGGAGGTTGTGGGTTCGAGTCCCACCCGAGTAAGCTTGTGAGGTTTTTTTTGCAAGCTCTCGGACAAGCACTGAGCATACAGTGCTTATTAATACATGTATATGTTGGGTAAGGGCAAAACCCCTTATCTAAATTAACCCTTATGGTCCCAAGTCTCGTGAAAAAACGGCTGTTAATGGGGATTTGACCATGCTGCTCCGTTGTCTGTAGAGTGCCAACGGTCTACATGTAAAATGGTCTATCACATCAGGATTTCAAGCAGTCTTTTTGCCAATCAAATGCTCCACACTACTTGGCTTTGTATGTATGTACTTGTAGAAAACTGCATTCCAGAATGATGTATTGGCCAAGGCCTCTTCATGCATTTTTCACGGGGTACCTTTACGGTTCTGATTATAGTGATTATTAGAATCTTGACTATTAAAGGCCAAACATTCAGGTGGAAGTCCTCTTTGAGGATCCCTTCGAGTGTTTCTGTCAAATGGAAAACTGACAAGATAGAAAAATACAAACATTTTAATTTGCTTCATTATTGAAACTCTCTTAGGTTTCTACTGTCCGAATGGCACCGGTTACGACTGGCGCCCGTGCCCCACTGGCTCCTACAGCAACCAGATCGGCCTGAAGGACGAGTCGGAGTGCACGCTCTGCGACCCCTCCAAGTTCTGCGCATACATCAACGCTACCATGGTGACCGGGAACTGTGCCGCGGGCTACTTCTGCACGGAGGGCTCTGACACGGCCACGCCAGAGGTCACGTTCAAAGGTGGGGAAATCTTGATTCGTTATCTGGAATTGTTAACGGTGGCAGGGATAGTTCAGTTGGCAGGGCCCCTTTTGAGTTAAAGGCCTCTAGAATGTTGCACATTGTAAATTGATAGGAATGTCTATTCACCCATTTATTTTCCATTTGCATCGGGATCCCAAAGTGAATGATACATCAAAACAGAGAGAACTCTATCCAATCTAACCAAAAGCAAAATATCCAGAGAAATAAAAAATAGCCTTCAGTTCCTTGTGTGGGATCTAGTCACAATTGTGACCCGCTGTGGGAAAAGGTGTATTAGGTCGCGCACTGCAAAAATGCGTAATGGCCCATTCCATGCGCCGAAGGAGAAAATATGTGGAAATATTTTGAGGCCAATTGCTTGACCAGAAAGCCTCTGTTGCTAAAGGAAAACCAAGTTTAATGTTTTTGTTCGTTATGTTTAAAGGGCAATATCTCAAAAAGCATGTGTTAATGAAATTATATGAAGAAGCAAAATGCCACTGGGATGAATTATATACCAAATGAAATAATCAATGATTATATGTAACTTTAATTCCAACAAATGTGACATAATGCACCAATTTGCAGAGCCGGTCACAATTGTTCGGTGTAGATTTCTCAACATTTGTCTGGCTGAAGACAAAATGTCACATCCTCAACAGGTGTTTCAGCGCACTATTCACAGCCATGAAGTATTTTTTGGTGTGTCTGTTGTGTTCATGAAAGTTAAAACAGTTCACGTTCTGTGCAAGACCTAAAATAGATGAATGAGCGATGTTGCAGGTGTATAAATGTCCCCAAACCCGATGGGACTCTTTCCGTTGGATGGTCAAAACATATGGCCTATAGATCAAGAGCTGTAGCATGATGGGGGAAAGGCGTCGGTTTTATACTCCGGCACTGTCAATGGTTGAAATTTCCCCTAATAAATTGGTTTCAACTCTCAACGTAATTTACCCATCGAGGTCCACAGTGACCTGACCTAATGTAATGTTTAATAGTGGTTGTGGCTCTGAAACAAAGGTCAGAGGTTCGAAACGAGCAGCTGGACACATGGGACTCGGTGCAAGTCAGTTTACTCCTTCTTGCTGCTCTCCACCCAGGATATGGGTGGGCACCTGCAAAGATAGAGGCCAGGCATGCAAGGGTACCTGCGATCAAAATTTGTCTCGTAGTCTGAGGAGTGGGGCAGCGATAAGTGTAATATGTGACCCCTCATGAAAAAAAAATGAGCCTCAAGTCATATTCTGCTCTTTCTTATTTTGGGGGTTGAAAGTCAAACATTGAAGTGGATGCAATTTGGGGGTACAGTAATACTTGGACAGAGTAACCCGTCAATTGAATTACCAAGGTTTTGCAGGATCAGACGTTTCTAAATGTCATTTTCTCAGCAGTTCTGACGATGGCATTATTCGTGCCCGCCCAGCGATGTTGAAACAATGTCAGAAACAAAGACGCAAAGCTGCCAGAATAATGTCCCATTGTCACCTTGTACGTTTACCCATGTACATGCACTGTACCCCTGGAAAGCTCTCCCGCTGCTCAATTCAAACTACCAGCAGCTGAATTTTTCAAAACTCTGACTTTCAGCTCATTTTGTGGTAATAGGTCACGTGTCGCCGTTACTGCTGAATCCCTGCACTTCATGAATACAAAATGAAGGCATGTTTTTTTTTCTTGCTCTCTTTCTCCTCATTCCAGGGGTGGCCGGAGTCTGCCCTGAAGGTTCCTTCTGTGAGGAAGGTACTGCCACTCCATCCCCGTGCCCTCGTGGGACATTTGGCAACAAGACCAAGCTGAAGGCTGAGGTGTGTAGCTCTGAGAGGGACGATCCGGTCTCTCGACCGCATCCCTCGCATATGTGGACATTGGAGCATGAGGGGTGCCAGGGTTTATAGCCAGACTAGTCAGAAAGGGGGTAGAATCGATTGCCAATCACCTGATTGCTTCCCGTTGACCTAACAGTCCTCAATCCTCAGATTTCAATATGATTTTACATTCACCCTAGGGGGTAAGGCTTAACAAATTGGTTAACCCAGGGATGCCTGCTCTCAGGCAAAAAATGTTGGGCAAAGTTTTGGGATTAGGACAAGGTACGTTTTGACATCTCTGCCTTCAATATTTTGAGGCTTTAGACAAGAAAGCTGGCATCTCTGTACCCAATGTGCCCAGAGCTCTAGGGCTCCAGTCCATCCTTACAAATTAAAAAGGGTATCCCTTGACAAGCCAGTTGAGTGATTGCTGTCAGTTGTGCTGATCTTACGGGGGGGGGTGATGACATCATTTCCTTGCTCTTGAATATGCATCAATATTTTCCTTATAAGGTGTTGAACTTGAAGTGTTCATGCAAATGGCTTAATCTGCACAAGGAGAAAAATTGAATCATTTGCATATGATGGGCAACTGTAGGCCTGGTCTTTCCTGCTAATAATAGAAAACTGAGCTGGAAGTCAGGAAGTTGGGGGTTCACATCCCTCCTGCTTCATTTTATTCCCACAGTTGACTGCATTGACAGAGGTATTGTTAAACTGGCATTGGGCAACTGTTAGTGGTTAGTTGAGCACTGGACTAGTAATCTAGCGGTCCTAGGTTCACATCCATACTGTTACATTTCCTTTTTAAAAAACAGAGCGAGTGTACGCAGTGTCTGTACGGCATGTACTGCGACGCGGAGGGCCTGACCTGGCCACAGGGCGAATGTGATCCGGGCTTCTACTGCCTGAGGGGTTCGCAGGATGCAAATAACCCCAGCGAGGACGCCACGGGCGGGCCGTGCCCGGCGGGACACTACTGCCCCCGTGGCACTTCCTTCCCGCTGGGCTGTCTCTCAGGAACCTACAATCCGCTACGCGGCCAGTCGGAGTGCCTAGACTGTGAGGCAGGGTGAGTCGTTTTGACGGTTAACCTGTCGGTGGACATATAGCAACTAGTTTGTTACCCTTCATGTAGGGAAGAGTGCTAAGTTTGATCATTTGCTAAGTGCACATTTGGGGAAATTTGAGCACTCCGCTCCCTACCGGACCAAGAGTTAGCACATTGATTGGAAATCAACGTGCCTGCACACAGGCACACATGCCTTTGGCAGGGAAGCATGGCGACGAGGTGTGCGGCTGTTTTCCCACTTACTTGGATAGTGTTTAAAATGTTTTCCCACTTGCTTGAAAACACATAATTTTTTTTTTTCATTTTTGTGAAAAGCATGGAAACTAGTGTGAAGAGGTGTGAAAATCATTTGCCACTTGTGGGAAAAAGTTTTTCATATTTTAGGAAGTTGAAATGAATTCAGATCAATTTCCCCCCCCCCAAAAAAAAACCACAACAGAAGGTAGCGAGATGTCACCCAACTATAAAAAGCGTATGATGAACATTCCTTGTTTTTGATTTCAGATTCTGGTGTCCAGAAAACTCTACGGCCGCTGACCAGCCCTGCCCGAGGGGTCATTATTGTCCCAACGGGACGGCGTATGCCACCCAGTACCCCTGCCCCAAGGGTTACTACAACGACTTTGAGCAGAAGTCTCAATTGGAAGATTGCAAGCCGTGTGAACCTGGTAAGTCTTCAAGTTGATGGGTTGCTGTTTTCCCTTGAGGTACAAGAATAGAGACTGGACGTTGGTTTCCGGATGTTATAACTTTAAAAAAAAATATCGAACTTGTTTTCAATGTCTGATCTGGGTTTATTTTTGAAGACTGGAATTTTTGGATGATATTGAACATCTTGAGACATGTAGATGTTCTATGTTAGAAAAAAAATGGAATTTTCCTTGTTTTTCTCAAGGGGAGAATGATGGCTAATTTCAGCAGTTTTGCCTACGTCGTCCATCTACCCAAAGAAGATCATCTACCTCATATTATTCAAGATTTTGTAGCTCTTACTTCATTCTCCCCTTTTCTAGGACCTCAAATTTTCCTGGATCAACCGAGTTCCTTGTGTCTTCCTTCTAGCCTGATGATAATAATTACGGAAAAATAAATCCGGAGTTTGCTCTCTTTGCCTGAGAACCCAGTTTTGCTCTTGTTTGTTCCATCTCCACAGGTTACTATTGTGCCAGTCCCGGCCGTGAAGCCGTCACCGACGAGTGCGCCCCGGGCTGGTACTGCATCCGCGGCGCCTGGTCGGACAAGCCCACCGACTACGGCTACGGCAACATCTCCACCAACTGCTTCTGCCCGGGCAACTCCACGGGCGGCCAGTGCCAGCCGGGTGAGTTCTGTCCGCGGGGCTCCAACTACCCGACACCATGCACCAGGGGTGAGTCATTGAAGCCTGTCTGTACCTCTCCGTGGACTGTAGTTGACTTCCTAGCTTTTAAACTTGCCACTACTAGCGGAAACAATCCGTAAATTGTACCGCCCAGTTGCTTGGCTGAAGTTTTGGTTTGGTTACACCCTGGACACATTTGGTTTTGATGCAGGCTTTTTAAACTCTCAAATTCATTTTTGACTTCCGAGCTTGTCAATTTTCTGTCTCATGGGGGAACCCTGATTGATTACAGGACCATAATCCTCGTCAGTAATGTCACATTCTGTCTTGGCAGACCAAAAATTGGACCACTATTCAGCTTTTTATAATGTGATTAGATTTGGAAGTGAAAGAAAAAAAAGAAATATTTTAGGAAAAGACCGTTTTCTGAAAAATTGTCAAACCACCCCTTCTCCTATAACATGTGGTGGGACTTGAATTATTCTCACAGAATCATGAAATGGAAGTATGGATCCCTTGGTAAACTCAAAAAAGAAAATGAAATAAGAGACTATCACAGTTTTGCTTTTGAATTTTTTTCATGCTCACAGGTTATTACTGCGACTCTGCCGGCCAGCACAACGAGACAGACCTCTGTGACGAGGGTTACTACTGCACAGAGGGCGCTTGGCGACCTGACCCCACGGATGGCGTGACTGGCGACCTGTGCCCCACGGGCCACTACTGCCCCCGCGGCACCTATGATCCGGTGCCCTGCCCGGCTGGTTACTTCAGCAATGCCACAGGGGGAACGGCATTCGAGGACTGCAAACTCTGCTCTCCAGGTAGGCGTACAGTGCTCTGTGTTTACTGCAAATGCTCCATGGAAGTGGTGTTGGCTGGACTGCCGAGTCCAACCCAGGGCAAACTCAAGCCGGAATCTCTTTGGACATGAGACTTGACTTGGAAAAAAGGGACTTGTGACTTGGCATGAATTAATCTGACTTGTTAACTGCTCCAAGTTGTGTTAAACTAAATCAGAAATAAATACATTATGTGAAAATTCCCGACTTTCTCTGCGCCAAAAGTAAAAATGCCTATTTTTATTTTTGTTGTGATGTAAAATATTTGTAAATGTCGCTGCAGTCGGGGGAAAAATGAGGCAAGCGAGACCAAATTAGCAAAATATCACAGGTTTCATTGTCAGTAAATCACGATCATGGTACGTATTCATAAATTCACTCGGGAAGTCAAGTGAGTAGTATTCTCCTGGTTTTTCTTTCACCGTCTGCTATTAGGCTTCTACTGTGAGGATAGTGGTCTGGACGAGCCCACGGCGCCCTGCGAGGCGGGCTTCTACTGCCCCGAGGGGCAGAACGTCAGCCGGCCCGCCCTGTACCAGTGCTCGCCGGGCCACTACTGCCCACCTCAGAGCATCGACCAGTTGGCTTGCGAGTCTGGCACCTACCAGGACGAATGGGGAATGGTAAAAGAGACGACCTTTCTGTTTACTTAGTGCGTTGCATAATGTTAAAGACTGTGGGCATGAATGGTTGAGGGCGCTCTTTGACCCTTTACAAGTGCAACAAACTTGTCTGAAAACAGTAATGCTGACACCTCTGCTCATGTGTGAAAAAGAAGAATTGTTTTCACTGCCCTGTTTATTGAAACACAGCAGACGGGAAAACTGAAGTGAACTTATGCAAGGACTAGTTTAATTTTCTTTCTTTTTCATTAGCCTCTGAGTTTATGAATATTAGATTTTGAATAGAGCTGTGTTTACGTTCTCCTGTGGCAGCCAAGCGGGGCATGGTTTTGCATGCCAGTGGATCATTCTCACAGGAATGCAGGCATTTCATTTGAGTGTTCATGCGTCGGCAAGAATGACATGCTGTGTGCATAGATCAAGCCGAGACAGTGTTCTGATGGGAACGAATGGCCGCGCGTTTGGGAATGCGAACGCATTGTTCCAAGTAGAGCACTCTGAACTTTCCTTTCAATGAGATGTTCCTAATCCGTGGACCACACTCATCAATAACACATATCTTTCACTGCTGTGGTTAGTGGCGATTTTGCGCTCATCGTAAGCAAAGCCATGGAATTAGTCCCTTTTCAGAAATAGTTGAGTCTGAATTTTGGCAAGTTAATCACCACCTGCTTCTCCAACCCTTCGCCAGGAGTCCTGCAAACTGTGCCCCGAGGGCTACTTCTGCGACGGCACCCTGCAGTCGGACGCCCAGTGCTCCCATGGCGTCCAGAACCCAGAGCCCTGTCCCGCCGGCCACTACTGCCCCAATGGCACCCGCTACGACACGGAGTACCCTTGCCCCGAGGGCACCTACAGCGCCGCTGTCAAGCTCAAGTCGGCCGGGGAGTGCACACCCTGCCCCGGTGGGGAGTACTGCGAGTCACCAGGACTGGAAGCACCCACGGGCCCCTGCCAAGCTGGGTAAGTATATGACTAGGTCCCAAATGGGCTTCCAGGGTTCGGCTATGGCTGTTGTTGGCATGTGCCTGTTTAGTGCCCTTCTTATCCATTGAGAACAGTGAATTGTTGCAAGGCGTCTCTTATGTAGCTAAGCAAAAGCTTGCCCCGAATCACGAGGTATAGCAACAGTGGTTTTAGTAAGGATAATTCAAGTTGTTACGTTCACGTGAATTTAAAGAACTCAGTGTACCAGATTTAGGTCAAAGTGAACTCGCAAAAGGCTTATTCAGCAAATTCATACACTGTTGTGGTATTATGACTTTGGTGTGTCGAAATGTGCAGAGATTGTTTGGACGTGAAAGTTTCAAAAGCCAGCGCTGTGTTCAGATGCCGGAGGAACAGGTGCGACGCAAACATTCAAAACTTTCTTAAATACTGAAGCAAAGCTGTTCAACTTCTACACTTCATCTGTTTCCTTTAATTTTAATTCTACAGGTATTATTGCGTCCGTGGAGCCATTACCAAAACTCCAGACGATGGGGTGACCGGTGACATATGTCCAGTCGGGGCCTACTGTCCAACGGGAACAAACCGGACCTATGACTGTCCACCAGGGACATACAATCCAACTGAAGGTATAGTGAAACCCTTCAAGCTTACCACCATCTTGGTCTTGTAACCAGAATCCTTCTTGAAGAATTGTCGTGCAAGTTGTGTCTCTTGATTTGGGACCCTTTTTGTCTAAACTGGTATGAAACGATTAACAATGTCTGGTTAAAGCCAGGTCTATGACTGTCCTTATGGAAAGTGCAGCCCAACCGAAGTTATCTCGAAAACCTGTCAGTCTACCACAATGTTGGTCTTGTGACCAGAGAGCCCTCGTGCCCATGGATATATTGGCATGCCATCAACTCAGGGTATCTGACCAATTTTTTTCCCTTTTTTTTGACCAAATGAGTCTCATTAGTTAAGTGTACAGAGGAGTTGGGATTCAGACTTCCAATTATGTCAGTGATAGGTATGAAGACAGAATTGAATTTTTTTCCCCTGCCGCAGGTCGTGAATCGGTCCATCAGTGCACGGGCTGCGAGCCCGGTGAGTACTGCCCGGACTACGGTATGAACCAGACAGCTGGCGACTGCACGGAGGGATTCTACTGCAGCGCGAACGCCTCGGTGGCGGCGCCGACCGACGGGGTGACAGGTCAGCTCCTCTCTTTGTCTGATAACCTATCATGTGCGACTGTGTGTTTGTCTGTTTGGGGTCAGGTCTTCCTTGCATGTAGTCCTGGGACAGTTTCTTGGGAAGTGCATTTGGCTTCAAAAGTTTGTCCCCCTTTTTGGGGGGTCTCCCAAAAAACTCTTAAACCTGGTAAAAAGAATGTGTGTCAGGACAAGTGTTTCTCCGACCGTAAGTTAAAGATTTTTCATATCAACATCAAAATTGGTATGTTGGTTGGTCCTTGTTGGTCCAAACCAAGCAATTGTGGGCATGATGGGGGTGTGTGTGTTTTGTCTGTGTTTCAGGTGGGCTGTTTGTCTGTCCAGGGTTGGGATGTCTGTTTATGTTTTGTCTTCACGTTGTGTTGTCCTTAACTGCATTTTTACCTTTCTTACCAATCTATTTCCTGATGTTTCATGACATATACGATTTAGCCACAGTAATTGGTTTATTTGAAGAATTTCAAAAATATTGAGGATTTTATAAGCTTGATTGTTTCTTGTATTGGATGTTTTATGACACCTGTATAGCGACAGCCAACCTCTGATGGCTGTCATTATTAAAACAAGTTGATAAATTAATTATGTTCTGCCCTTCCTCCGTTGAAGGTTTTAACCCCTTCGCTACGGAGGACTGCTACTACCGCACCGTTGTGTGAGGATTAGTGCATACCACACATACAGTCTATTCACCATGCAGCTGCTGGTTCAATGGGGCCTGCTGCTGGACAAAGCCCTCCATTCAGGGCATACCACAGCCCAGCAGTCGCGGTCAAAATAATCCCACCGTGAAGGGGTTAAAGGGCCACACTAGCAGCATTCCCAGCATTTGAAGTTGTCACCCAACCTAACAAACTGAGTCCTTTTTTCTTGACCCAGGTGATGTTTGCCCCGTCGGTTACTACTGCCCAGCCGGCACCTCCCTACCCATCCCTTGCGATCCGGGGACCTTCACCGACACCGAGCAGAACGCGGTGTGCGAGCCATGCACGCCAGGGCACTACTGCACCATGGGCACCAACCCACAGGTTAACACAGCATCAAGATTCATCTCAAGGTGTTCCCTCGGCCTTCAGGAAGCAAAGATTTGGGCTTCTATTGAAAGCTATGGTTCTAAAATACTGAGAGAGAATGCTGACCTAGGTCTGATTATTTTAAAACAGACTATCAGATGCTCTTACGAACGCTGAATTTTGAACACTTTGTACCAATCTTCGTACTTTTTAGTCGGAAGAAATGATTCATTGCAAAGTTTGTCTAATTTGCAAAGAGTCACTTCAGTGCAGGTATGTGAAACCACATAATTTAATCATTTTGATAGCTATCGTTAATACAAACCATGGCATGGGGATCAGTGACTGGTTCTTAGTGCTGGGAACACCTATGATGCCGCTATCTCAGGCAGCATCCGAATCTGTTCTCTAGAGCTAGGTCTAGGTCTTTGCTCCATTGGAAATGCGTGGAGACGCGTAGACAATAGACCTAGCCGTAGCTCTGGCAGCCCTTTTTGGACGTGGTCATGGCTGGGTAGTAACTCATTAGTTTGTGACGGTCATACTCAAATGGTCAGTATTATCCTGTGCTGCAGCTGAGTTTCAACGCAACAGGCTCAAGTTTGTCCCCAAGTCTGTCATCTGTCAAATTGAATGTCAAAAAGTTGAGTCTGAACCCTAAAGCCTTCTGGTGGACCTAAAAAGACTTGACTTGGCTTGACTGCAGTACTCTATAATGGTGCTCTGTAATATCCCGTCACCCCTTGTAGGATTGTCCGGCCGGGTTCTTCTGCCCTGAAGGCACCGGCCACGTGTGGCAGCCTTGCCCCCTGGGGACGTTCAGCGATCAGACGGGCTTATCCAATGAGACCCAGTGCACCCAGTGCACCCTGGGTAACTATTGCGACCAGCTGAATGCAACCTCAGTGTCAGGTAAGTGTTGGTACTTGACGTGCTTCACAGGTCATTGTCACAAATTGTCAAGTCTGTAACAAGTCACACATTTGTGTTGCAATCAAGCAAAATGATTCATTTGTTGGCTTTTCGTTCAAAGACACGTCTCAGAATAATATGTCCAAAATTGAATCTTTTGCATTTCCACTTCCATTCTGTTGATCCGAAGGTTGTTTCCAGGTTGGGGTTTTCATACAGATGAAGTCGACATCAAGTCAAGAAAGCTAATCGTTTAATTTGGTTTTTTGTAGGACCTTGTGATCCAGGCCATTACTGCCGTCTTGGCTCCGACTCCCGCACACCGTCTGAGCTGTCGAGAGGCGATGCCGGGGTCTGCCCGGCAGGCTACTACTGCCAACAAGGTAATAGTTGGATCAGGGGTGCTTGGATCTGCTGGAGAGAAAGTTTGAGTTCAAAAGGGGGACTTGGTTAAAAGGTTTGTAAGAGTTGATAGCTTTGGAGTGCCCGGGCATTCATTGATCTGTTGTGGGAGATGGCCCACCGTTGTATCTCTAGTGGTGGTTTATGTGGATGTTTCTTGTTCATATCTTCTGGCGATTCAGTTGATGTTTCACATTCGTATCTTTTGATAGGAACCAATCAACTCTTGATAGCAGGGTTTGGTAGGTTGAAGTACGGATGTACTTGAGTTCTGGTCTTGGAAAAGAGGCTGGATCTTCCATCGCAGTTTGTAGATTTCGATGTAATGACGATCATTGTCAAGGATTATTCCATCATTTCAGACCTGACTGAAATGGATGTTCTCTCTTGATCAGGTACTGGTGAGCCCGAAGCCTGCCCGCCGTCCACCTTCAACAATGACACAGGACGGCAGTCTGTAGATCAGTGCCAAGACTGTCTTGAAGGTAAAACAAGACCTTCACGTGACTTGCTACAACATGCAATCCAAAATCAAACTGACCCTGAAATCCAGTGATGTATTATACCAGAGCCTTCGTGGTCTTGATGGACTTTGTTTCCGAGTCTAAGCGTAAAAAATACCCCAGAGCAAGTAAATTGTAATATTAATTATACATTGTACGCTACAAAGTGTATGTTATCAACCCTAATAGTCACGGAACCTTCCAATTTGATTGAATATCGAACTTTTACACAGCCTTGTGGTTCAGGGTTGTTAAATAACTCTTTTTTTAAATAAGACAGAACTTTTTAAGGAAGCCTCGGCATTTAATTTTTTCTACACAGCAAGACCAATAGTGATACCCAAAATATTGGAAGTATGTGGTGTTTAAGAACATCCAAGTTTCCATATCTCAGCTTCCATGTCTAGAAAACAAGGTGACCTGAAATCACCATCTCTCGATGTCTCCTTCCTGTGCAGGCCACTACTGCGACATTCCCGGCCTGGCCTATCCGGCCGGACAGTGCGAACCAGGCTACTACTGTAAGCTGGCCTCCAACTCCTCCAACCCTTCCACCACCACAGCCTCGGGCGGCCCTTGCCCGGCTGGCTCCTACTGCGTCATGGGCAGCAGCGACCACACGCTGTGCCTGCCAGGCTACTACAACCCAGTGGACAAGCAGAGCGAGTGCCTGGACTGCCCTGCCGGTTACTACTGCACCGAAGGCAGCGTCACATTCGAGGACTGCCCTAAAGGTAGGCCGGCATTACTTTGATTGATATAAAAAGCAACTTTGTGACTTCAGCTTGTGAGTTATAAATGTCGGCGGTTGAAAGGGTAGTTGCCCGGACTTTCGGGACGGTAGTTAAGGTACCCAAAGTAGTGTCATGCTCGAAGACCGTCCCAAAGGTAAGCAGATGCCACATATAGGTGGATTGATTTAGAAACAAAGATGATGACGTCACATCGCAAAGTGTAAATGTGGTTGGTAAACATGGCAACTGTCTTAACTGTCCAGCCGGTTATTGATGCATTGAGGGCAGCGTCACATCACCTGACACTGACCGTAAGTTAACTTGGATTGATGAAACTGGGTGAGTTATCAGTGCTGTCTGGTTGAGTACTGGGAGTGGCATGATGAAGCAGCTCAAGTATATGTGTGAATAACTTGGTTTGGGAAAGAGAACCAGGTTGAAATATAAACTTGTCTCCGAAAACCTGATGACTGTGACCTCACAGTGTACTGATTGTTGTGCAGTTTGTGTAACTTGGAAACTCAAGACAGGTGCATCAAAGCTTAGTGAATGTAACTTTGATTGGCAGACCAACTTTAAGAAAAACCCGATAGTGCCATTAATTGGTCAGGAAATAGCCTGAATTTTTGTTGTGATGGTCTAGGTAAACAAACTTACCAATTTGAAATGTCCAGTCAGCAAAGATAACAAGATGAGGAGGGATTTCAAATTAGGGCTGACCTCTCTCTAACGTGACTGCTGTTGAATGATTCATAACGTCGCTTGCTTCTCCTTCTTGTCCGGTCAGGCCACTTCTGCCCCAATAACACGGAGTTTGCCGTCCAGTTCCCCTGCAACAACGGCACCTTCAACAATGCCACGCGGGGCCGGGGCGTGGAAGCCTGCGAGCTCTGCACCCCAGGGATGTACTGCCCCGACCGGGGCATGGAGGTCCCCCAGGGGGAGTGCGCTGAGGGCTGGTACTGCACCCTGGGGGCCTGGAAGGACATGCCCACCACCCTGGGGAATGACACTGGTGAGCGTGATATGCAAGGCTATGTCCCTTTTTGTGATAATTTTCCCACGAGTAGGGACTAAGTGGGTTGCTTTGCCGTATCAAGGATTAAATTAAAACTTTACAATGATGAAATCAGGCTTTCTCAAATTGTAGAGCACTGTAGTGGAGTGCTGTCTTCAGTGATTGTGGTATTTGACCAATCGGTTTCACCACGAAGTGACGTATAGGATAGTTTTGGTGCACCAAGAAATGCAGTACCGTCCTTGAACCTTGAACACGAGATACAACAATTCCTGGTGCAGCAACTATCCATGATATGTCAGTTTGTGATGTAACTGAGGAATTCATGTTCATTAGTACGTGGGTTCGAATCCTGTCACAGGTACCATGGTGCTTATGTTCTTTGGGTGGGATACTTAGCCACATTTGCCGCTCTCGGCCCACAATTTCTCCATGGGAAAAGTTATTTTTGTTTTTGCAAACTTTTCAGATAAGGGGATGTTTTGGGAGAATGGTTTGTCCACGGTTCATAACATCGGAGGCAAAATGATAATTAGAAGTGATCGGAAAACTCCTAGCTTGGCATTAGCCCCCCAAAAAGTTGTGACAATATCGGAGAAAATGTTGGGGTCCTTGCACCAGAATGGATTAAAGTGAAGATAGCTAGCCAAACAATAGTTTAGTAATAAGCTACAAGCGGTCCCTGCTTTCCACCCACCCTTCACCTAGATTCATCCTGCCACTGCCCGGCTCAGACCACTGGTGGCATGTGTGTGGCCGGCGAGTACTGTCCCAGCGGCTCCGCTGCCCCCGAACCCTGTGACCCAGGCTTCTACTGTCGCTACGACGAGCTGCCATCTGTCAGTGGTGCCTGCTACGCTGGCTACTACTGCACAGGTAGCGCTATCTTGCCGAACCCTGTCAATGACACGACAGGTGATATCTGCCCCAAGGGTCATTACTGTCCCACGGGGAGCAGCAGTCCGGAACCCTGCCCACCAGGTAGGCACTCACACAGTTACTATGGTAGAGAACTTTTATTCAAACTTGTACTGTAAGTGGTTTTGATTAATCTAGTGACCCTGCCAATGCTGTAACAGGTCATTTGGCCCCCACCAATGGTGGCTAACACTGTGATTACTATTGCACGGAACCAGTGTTCCGTATCAGTCCCTCAATATAGTGCTCTCAGCCATTACAGGGGGCCATCAGGAATGCCCATTGAAACCTTGCTAGATTTGCCTAGCCCTGCCAGATGAAGCAAAAAAGTCTATGGAACCTTGTTCCACTGTGCAATCAACACTTGAAAAACACACCTTCGTATTCCAGTCCCGGTTTTTTTTTTTTGCCCTTTTGAAAGTTATTTTGGTGCATTTGTGGTTGCTATGGTAATGCCAATTTCCATATTCATCAGTAATGTCCCCCAAGGGGAAAAGTCTCAATGTTGCATTGATTTGTGCACAACAAACAGCTGGAAGTTTTGTGAGCCTTTTGTCGTAAATCTCATCGGCCTGGATGATTCATCGTGTCGTAGCATGGCAAGAAGACAATGGCCAATTCTTTCCCTGAAATGTTGAGCTAAGTTTGGGCTCACATTTTTACAGAAAAACATGTAATAAGCAGTGTTCTCCCTGAATGACATCATAGCAGCAGCGCCCTCAGTTGTTCAGAAAGGGGGGACAAGTTACATGTTAAAAATGAGCACATTTATATTCATGTAACCTGAAAAGGATGTGAAGTAGTTTTCATACATTGTTGATGAGTTTAACGTTGAACAAAAAGTACAACCTTGAGAAAAATTCAATATATGTACATGGACACTTCATAACTAGTGGTACTGAGGCCATCTGGAATTTTTCCGTTGAATAATGCCTGTTTGTTGTCAATTTTCATGGCGCAGTTTTATTTTTCCAAATTTGTCGTTGTCTGGTAGGGTCCTACTCCAACCGCTTCGCCAACCACAACCTCACCGACTGCCTGCCCTGCACAGCCGGCATGTACTGCAGCGGCTGGGGGCGGGACCTGCCGAAGGCGGAGTGCGACGAGGGCTGGTTCTGCTGGGAGAACTCCACCGTGCCCCAGCCCCCGGGAGCCCAGTGCCTGGCTGGCCACAGCTGTCCTCGGGGTAGCCCCGACCAGATGGCCTGCCCCTCGGGCAGCTACCAGCCCTCGGCGGGGCAAGGGGAATGCCTGGTTTGCCCAGCAGGTTGGTGAAAAAACGTGTTGATATTAAAAAACCCTGTTGATACTCAAGAGACCTGTTAATGTGCACATTTTAGCCTGCAAGGTTAAAGCCTTTAGCTCATCAGTGAGTCTTTCGTTATGAATGTTATCATAAAGTAGGAATCTCAACTTTGTCACTGACATCACAAATGGCACTTGTACATGTTCAGTACGGTACCTTTGTCTGGACCCGTAGACAGTTCACCGATGCCCCTAATTTGTTTTTTCTGAAACCCAACTCTTGAGTACTGCATGTCTACTACATGTTGTTTTCCCGAACTGAAACTTGGCTTAAAGCTAGAAAGTATTGAATGAAATGCAGCTGTGCTCCAGAGCTTGGGGAAAGGAGGATGCCCGCATTGTGGACCATAAGAAACACTGAATCTGTGATGCCTATAGACGTCAATTCAAACGTGGTTTATTTTTTTGGCGTTTTCTTGTTCGGTGTGTAGGTTCGTACTGCGACCAAGATGAAGCTATAGCAGAGGAGCAGAGTGGAGTGGGAGCACCCTCGCATGGTGTAGTCACGCCCAAGGTTTGTCCAGCAGGTAAGCTCGAGGTCATCTCCCATACCGCTGCCGAGCTGACGCAACACCTGCTCTCAGCTTCCCCCCCCCCCAAGCTCTAGCCGTAAGAATCAGACGCACCTTGACATGGATCTTCTTGGAGGGGCTGCGTTGGTGCCCCTGTTGCATATCTTGGGGCCTGGTTGTTCCATACTGATCCAGACCTCAATCAGTGATCCCAATGCTGGTTCGTTTCATCCAGTGGGTGGAATCTGGTGTCAGTGAACTAAGTTGGATCGCTGATCTCATTCCAGATCTCAAAACAAACGAGTCTCTAGCATTGTTAACTGATGAAAGCATGTAGCAAACCCCCGTGATAATAACCATTGCCTTCTGTGGTTATTGGGAGGTAAGCAGGTAATCTAATATGCAAAGTGTGGCTCTGCACATGGAAGATTTGTTTGGCCTCCTAATCTAGGAGATATGCTTATTTAGGTAGGTGCAGAATTTTCATGGACACCAGTTTAGTTGCCATTAAAGTATTCGCTTATAAAAATGAACAAAAAAATTGACTGGAGTGGGATTTGAACCCTCGAACTCCAGAATACCGTACCAGTGCACTACCAACTGAGCAATCCAACCCTACACTGGTGACTCTTCCCATTTGTCAATATCTTTGTTCGGGGGCGCTAGCCAGAAGCCATTAAATTTGAAACACCGTGTAGCCAGGGATCACGCCCCAAAATGCAATACAACCTGGGAAGTAGTGAACAGGGATCACTCAAACAGGATATGGATTTTTTTAACCCCTTGACGACGGGAACTTTTTTCCGAAAGCTGACTCTGAAAATTCCAGCCTCACTTGGCCACGAAGGCCACCTGCCAAACTGAAAATCCTCAGTTTGTGGCCCTGCGTGCTCTGCACGCTTTGAATTACACAGTGAAAAGGATCATTGTTCGGTGGTATGCGACTCTACTCACGCTTCCACATTCCCGTTGCCTCTTTTCAAAGTGGGGACTATCGTGAAGCTGGTGATTATGATGCAAATTCAGTCTTTTCATTTCTGGGCTACACACAAGGGCCAATCACCATATATACAAGAGCCAGGGTCTGCCTTCTTTCGCCGTGTTTGCTCGAGCGTGGGCCGAGAATAATAGCTGAAAAGCAGGCTTAGGATCTCAATTATTACGGCGGCTTTTACCATCATCCGTCGCAAAGGGGTTAAACATAAATCTTGAAACATATTTTATACATGTCGGGAAACTGAATAGGTGCTGTTATAATGCTGTTACGTGTGGCTCAGAGCTTTTTATCTTGAAAACTACTCCCTCTTTTTGCTGGAACCTTAGTCTTAATCGAAATTGGAATGGTGACGTGTGAAACTGTAACTTCAGTGGATGTGTTTGCCATCATTTTCGTCGCTCAGGTTTCTACTGTCCCGAGGGTACAGAGACAGATCAGCAGTACCCCTGCCCCAGGGGCACGTTCAGTAACGTCACAGGGTTGGAGAACGAGACCCAATGCACGCCCTGTACAGCAGGTATTAATTTCACCTTAAACGGGGTGTATTCTCAATATCACCTTTAATGTAGTCCATGCTTCACTTCACATTGAATGGGGTAGTTTCACCTTTAATTGGACGTCTTCTCGATATCACCTTTACTGAGGTATAGTCTCCATTGGACCTTTGGGGTGTATTCTCCATGGGATGAGTCCTACATTCTCATCCACAGAACAGTGTGATTTCCAGCTTAACTATAATGAAGAAAACATGTTGCTGCATTTTGCTTACTATGAAATGCCAACTGTGACCAGTAATTATGGAAAAAGTTCAGCGTATAGTGCAATGAAGTTAATTCATATTTTCCATGAACATTATCTCTGAGAAGAAATAAGTCTGCCAAGCTCGTTGAAAGGACAGAGCTGTTGAGGCATTGAAAAGTTTTCTCTCAAGGGCATCTCAAAAAGAATTCAAATCTTTCCAACTTGGGGGCTGACCCACTGACTTTCCACGTACTTGTTCCACTTCCTTCCCACAACCCACCACCACCACAGGCTACTACTGCGAGGCCACCAACCAGATCGCCCCTACGGAGCTCTGCGCAGCCGGTTACTACTGCGTCCAGGGAGCGGTCACTGCGACCCCTGACCCAGCGGATGCCACAGGCGGGCCCTGCCCCGCGGGCACCTACTGCGAGTCGGGCTACTCCTGGTACGAGTACTGCCCCAAGGGGACGTACGGGGCCATGGACAAGCTGACCCAGGTCGGCGACTGCACGGACTGTCCGCCCGGCGAGTACTGCTCGGAGGTGGGGCTGACGGAACCTGGGGGTGGATGTTCACCAGGTAAAGTCCTTTCCACAGCATAGAGGAGAGATTTTGATGCGAACCATTTCAACCAGAACTGTTTGTAGAGAGAGTTGCGACATGAGTGTCTCAATTGTTGGAACCAAAATGGTGGATTATATGCATCAGTGCACATGGACATTTAGCAAACGGTAGTTCCATACTATACATAATGAACAGCCATTTTGGTTCCAAAGTCTGAAGTTGGCGTTTCTCTCTTTACACACACTTCCGGTTTCAACTTGACGACCGATGCACATAATAAGGCTATATACTCCAACAGAAATTGGTCGTGGATTCTCTGCTTGGCTCAACCCCAGTGCATTCATGTTTATTTGTAGCCACTGGGATAGCACGCATGTAGAAATATAGATATCGTGGGGACCAAAAGTGTTGTCCCACAACTTGGCCTCAACTTTCCTACCAAAAATTGTGCTCCCCTCCGGGTTCATGACCTTGTGCGCACACTCTTTTGAGTCCCTCAAGTGGGAAGTTGTTGCAGCATGCAAACACACTTCTTGCTTTGCACTGGAAGCCATCACTAGCTAACACACTCGCACAGGCTGTGTGGTCGTATTGAATGCCTCTTTTCAACAAGAAAGGATTGTTCCATGCCAAAAGTACTCTCACACCAAAGGAATATGCAAAAATGACAAAACTTTCTTAACTTCAAAAGTGAATACCTGGTTAGAAAAGCCTGGCAAAGCCGGAATTTGAAGGGATGAACAGTTTTGGGTGTCAGGCAACCACATCCTGTAAGTCCCATTGTCCATTTTCGTGGCTGTGGTTGGAAATAGCAGGTTTGTCCATGGAAGCCAGTAGATAGTGGCTACAACTGCTTCCCATAGAAGTGTGTGCTAGCCCAAGTCGCAGCCAATTGATTTAGAACATGACCTTAGTGTGTTTCTAATGAACGGATTAAATAGACCTTTATCTTGATGCTTCCACGTTTGTCTTGTTCCCTGTAGACTAATTGGCAAAAGTAATACAACTTGACTGTTGGGAACAGACTGTTTTCCCTTCTAGCCTCAGTTTGAGGCTGCATCGGAATCTGTTGTCTAGAGCTAGGTCTAGGTCTTCGCTCCATTGGAAATGTGTGGAGACGCGTAGATAATAGACCTAGCCGTAGCTCTGGAAGCCTGTTTCGGACATGGCCTGAGTTACATTGGTTTGGTCTGTGAACACCTTCTGTAGATCTTGATTTCAGACGTTGATGGGGTCTTTTGAACTGTAATTCATTGGTCTCAGGTTCAACTCCCGGAATGCGCACCAAAACACAAATTTTTAATCCCCCCGCCCTTTTGCACAGGACACTACTGCACGGGTGCGGCCGAGAAGCCCAACCCTGTGGGCGAGGCTTATGGCGACATCTGCCCCGTGGGCCACTACTGCCCCTCCAACACCTCCGTCCCTTACCCCTGCCCGGCCGGCACCTACCAGCCAGCCCTGCAGAGGACCAACGACAGCACCTGCCTCCAATGCGAGCCGGGGATGTTCTGCAACGAGACAGGAGCTGAGAACATGGCAGGTAGGATGGAGAACAGGACGGATGAAGGGGAGAAGGATTATCATCAAGAAATAAATAGAACCCTCTGCAGGACTGACTTTAAAACTGCTGAGTGAAAAATGATTGGCTAGCCAATTACCGGTATCTTGCTTAGCAGGTAACACTTGAGAAAAACAAGGGGAACGAGACATCTCTGTCACCTTTAAGCAGTTTCATTTGGATAGCTAGTAACTTGGTGCTAGAGTGAATGCTTCTGTTGGACTTATGATTAACTGGACTTGAGCACTGTCAGTTAGTGTGCATGGCAGCTCGTAACAGCTGCAGTCTCTTAGTCTCATCCAGTCTGCTGAAGATTGAATCCTTTCATATTTTGGTTTTCTTAGTTTGAGCAAACAAAGACAATGAAAACTCTACGATCATTCAGATAATCTCCCATTCATCGTTTCTCACATCCTTAAAATACAATAGGTGAATGCGACCCGGGTTACTACTGTGTGGGTGGGGCATCTTCACCTGCCCCTACTGACGGCATTACTGGAGACATCTGTCCGCCAGGATCCTACTGCGTTGCGGGTTCCTCTTACCACCAGTTCTGTCCCAATGGAACTTACGTCAATTTCTCCATGGCCGATGCTTGCGAGGATTGCCCACAAGGTAGGTGCATCCATTGAGTTTCCCTTTCGGTTTCCGTTGTGATCCATTTTTGGGCCAGTTCGGTGTTCTTATGGTGCATGCCCAAAGTGGAGCATGTCCGAGGTCGTGTGGGAACAGCAGTGCTCACTTACGAGGTTTGTCCTGTTAGTGTGGCCACGCATGATTTGTTCTTCAATGACCTTACTGTTTTAAAATACAGAAGTACCTCACTGGTCATTAGTTTTACCTTTGTAATGAAAGGTCGTCCAAAATCTGTAATATCGCAGCTGAAATGCCAACCTCTGTTCAAAGCGTGAAAATTCAAATTAGCATAAGACATAAATCATGTCTGAAACATTAATATCAAATATAGACTTGACAGCAGTGTGAAAGTGCATAGAACAAACAAACAAAGGGTTTAGGGGTAATTCCAGAAATTAGGGGTCCATTTTTCGTGACCCTGTCACATCTGATGTATGATTTTTAAGTTCAAAACACATTTTCTCATTTCCAAGAGTGATGAATTAATGCAAATTAACTGCCAAACAAATAGTACCAGTTTGAAATCAATTCTGGTGCTGTTTCCATGTCAAGTAATAAGGGAAAAAAAAAGTCACACTTTTGGACTCCTAATTTCTAGAATTACCTATAGACAGATGCTAGAATTATTTCTTCGCTTTCCTGGCCAGGTCACTACTGCGTCCGTCGCATCAGTGCCGACCCTTGCCCCCCGGGCTACTACTGCCCACCCAAAACGGGGGCGGATCTGCGCCTCTGCCCAGCCGGCACCTACAACCCGGACTACGGGCTCTACCAGGAGGACCAGTGCACGCAGTGCGACCCGGGCAAGTACTGCCAGTACCCGGGGATGGACAACGTCACTGGCGACTGTGCGGCCGGCTACTATTGTAGCATCGGTGAGTTTCCTCTTCAACCGAATTCTCCCCTGAAAATCCCATTCCAAATCTCTGAAATTTGGTTTCCAAATCAACGTAAAGAGAGTGCAGACAGCGCCACTGAATGGTCCCCAACAATATGCAGTTCTGTGGAACTGCTTTATCATGACTAACGCAAACCCAGACTACATGTATGTTCGTCAACTTGTTAAAGTAGGCTCATATGAACATGAGCCCTGGCACGACTGGTGTTTACCGATCAGTGCTGTAGTCAAGACCATCACAAGACCACGAACGAGACCAGGCACAAGTAACAGAGTGAACAATGACAAAGGAATGGTTTTGTTGCAGTTCATTTGAATAGCTTGGGACTTGAATTCAGACTGGAGGTCTTGTGTTGGTCTTGGAGGTCTTAAGTGATCTCGAATACAACACTGATACCGATCTCTCTTTCACTCATTACAATGTGTTTGGCTAATCTTTTCACATAACTAAGAAACAGATCCCCAATTCTTAATGAAATACAGTACCAGTTTAGCTTCAACAAGTGGAATACCCGCATGCAGTGGTTGCAGAGCTGAGAAGCAGATGGAGGCTGCAGAACTGAACGATGACCGAAGAACCGCCGCTCCAAGCTGATTGTCCCAAATTTTAATAGACATTTCTTCCTGACCACTCCCAGGCGTCAACACCGACCAGCCGTCCGGCAGCCACACAGGCGAGGGTGGTATTTGCCCCATCGGCTCCTACTGCCCTCCGGGGACCGCCGTGCCGTTGGGCTGCCCGGCAGGCTACTACACCAACGTGGAGCAGCAGTCCGAATGCACGGAATGCAAGAAGGGTTACTACTGCACGGAGAATGCCACCACCTACCAAGACAGCATCTGCCCTTCAGGTGAGCAAATTGGACCACGGCATGTACAGTTTTTTTTTAACTTTAGCAAGGTAACACGTGATGGCAAAGCGTAACGAAATGAGACACTATTCCCAAAAGTCCCTTTTGAGTTCAAGAGCTTGTTGCTCAGTGTAATGTCACTTTTCGTCAGAATGCTAATGTGAGAGACATCAATGCACTTTTTTAGAAATGCATGTCTTTTGAATCAAAGACAATATTTTGTCACGATGGTTAAACAGCAAGAACCTGTGAAATCAAGTATTGACATTCAAACAAGGGATCACCGTTTGTCAGTTCAATGTAGATGTACAGTGCTACATCTCTCATGATCTCGGAATATCTGAGAAAAAAGCATGGCAAACACTCTTCAAATCTGCTGCCTCCTGGAGGTCATCTTGTTTTCAGCAGAGGAAAGTGACCAGAGTTTTTCAACAAACCAAATTGCACTGTAAACAATGCCCAAAGAGATTTGCAATCAACTACACATACAAAAACTTATTTTCTCTGTTTTGTAGGTTACTATTGCCCGGCAGGCACGCGGTACAGCTACGAATTCCCCTGCCCCAAGGGCAGTTATAACCCTGTCAATGGCAGCGATGGACCAGAGGACTGTCTCTCCTGCCCTCAAGGCGAATACTGTGAATGTGAGTTATGCCGTACACGAGTCATTGGTAACCTCTGCCGCTGGAAAGGAGGATTAATGTACCAAGCCATTTACTTCTTTCTAATGAACCTTGTTTGGGAGGAAGCCATGTTTGATTTTGTACCCTGAATCTTTTAATAACACTGCAAGTGTTGACTAGGATGGTACCAGACTATTCTGTGATTGGTGTTCAGTTCAGTTCGTATTTATTGTCCAAATATGCAAAGCACAAAGTGAAATTTGCTCTGTTTGCTTTTACATATTATTACAAAACTACACAGGTATTTGAAAAAAAAATTAATATCATTACTTAAAGGAATTAACATAATGATTAGTATTCTTCAGATTAAAGCCAAGTGTAAGGGAACTAGATGAACCAGGGGAATGTGTTGTAAGAAAGCCTTTACAAAAATGAGTTATAAGTGCGAATCGAGCTGGGAACAAAGGACTTTAGGAATCGTGAGGTTTCCTGATCGCGTGAATTGGTAGCAGTCAAAGAGTTCATTCCAAGCCTCCCTTTGAAGATTTTCATGATCGGGCCAATTTCATAAAGCTGCTTAAGTGCAAAATTTGCTTAAGCGCAAAAAAAACCTTGCTTACAAAACAAAGGTTACCAGCTCAAAATCTATGTGATTGTCATGCTAACCAAAAGACAGGTGAAGACCATTCAAAAACAATATACATCACAGGAAGGTTTGGCTGATAACCTGATTTGTCAAGCAAGGTATTTTTCATGCTTAAGCAAATTTGTGCTTAAGCAGCTCTATAAAATTGGCCCTTGGCTTTAAACACCAAGGTAAGCCACAAATTCAAAATTACTCTTCAGAGCAGACAGGGTTCGTGTTTTGTGTGAAATTTCATCGCTGTCATTTCTACTCTTTCAGCACCCCAAAGTCAAGATCTGCCTTGACGTCAGTTTTCACTGACTCCTGAATAATATCTATAGCCATGTCCAAATCACTTGGCTGTGGCTCAAAAGTACACACGGGTCTATGGTTCTAGCTGCGGCCGCTTGCCATAAAGCTGTGTGTCATGCCAAGCCACAGTCACGTAATTTAGACTAAGCCAATTTGTGACTCATTGGTTGCTTTCCCAGTTGATGGCTTGGACCACACCAGCGGTTACTGCGATGCCGGCTGGTACTGCACCGGCGGTTCCTACATGGCTAGGCCGCTGCCAACGGCTAACGCTACTGACTACTCTGAGTGTACCTGCCCCTTAGCAAACTACACCGGTAAGGGCTAGGGGTTGCTTCTGTATATCACATCGAAATGACCTCTCTCTCAATACACAGTTTAAAATACGAGATGTTGGATTTAGACTTATAAAAAGCATTTCACTCTTTCATTGCTTTATGGTTTTTAGTTGGGCTAATGAAGTAACATGCAGATTTTAGAGAACAACCTTTGAGATATAGGACAAATAATTCAAACATAAATGCTTCCTCAACCAAAAAAACCTCACACCCCCCCCAAAAAAAAAAACGCCATTCAGAGAACAGTGGTCAATCTGTTCAAAATGTCCCACGCACCCCCCCTGCCAAATCTAAAATTAGACACAAATCTGAGAGCTACTTTCTCCGTCCTCCATAGGTGGGGAATGCTGGCCCGGAAGCTACTGCCCAGAGGGGAGCGGCTACCCGGTGTCCTGCACTGAAGGCCAATACTGTAGGGAGTGGGGCCGGGAACAGCCAAACGGCAACTGCGACGCAGGTGAGTAGATCCTGTGTAGTGCTGAGATGTCCCAGTCTCACAGCATAACCAAATAACTGACCTGCTTTTAATGACGATCATTCAGATGTACTTGTTCTTCCTTGGCAATGCTAAAGTTGTTCGCCGTAGTAGCAAAATTCGGTAGCAGCCCCCTTTTCATAACAGTAATTCGTTCTTTGTCTCAAATCGGTGAAGAACTTTTAGTTGTCTCATGCCTTAGAACAATTTTTCTGGCAATCTTATGCCAAGTTTTACACGGTGGGTGTTATCTGGAGCTTTTCTCGTTCAACTGAATTTTATAAAACATCTCTAGTAGTTAGGAAGCTGTGTTCGAGTGTTTAGTTGTCAGTATTGGCTTTCTGCCAAGGACAGGTGTTCCGTAACAGGTGTTGCAGATTAATGGGCAGTTGCCATAGCAAAGTATGTTTCTTCAAGGGCATAAGCAGGCCTTTATCGCTGCACTGTAATCATGTCATGTAGTTCGTGCTCACTTGTTCTTGTGCCTGCTTTGTGTCTGCTTAGCCAAAGGTCCTGCCTGTGTTAGCATTAGTACCCAGTGGGTGAACCACAAGCTGTGAAAGCGAGCTGGTGACCTCATGATCAGAAAAAATCTACCCCAATCAGAGGACGAAATATCCCTCAAAACTTTATTGCACTCTGGATAAGATCAACACACTCACCTCAAACCGTTCTGTTCAATGATGCCAAGTGTTGACTTGTGTCACCTTATCTTAACTGTCAGGGTACTACTGTGACGGTGGCATTGATAGGCCAGATCCCCCTCATCGTCTTTGCCCCACGGGAGCCTACTGTGAGGAGGGCTCCGTCACGGAAACACCTTGCCCGGCCGGCACATTCTCCAACACCACAGGTGGGTGGATTCAGTCTACTGATGTCTTTTTTTAGATATTATTTCTAAGCTGGTTGCAAAGCCTGATGATGTAATATTGCATCCAGAGTGCTAGATATTCTGTGAGAACCTGGAAAGCCAGCACTTAATGATAGTACTAGATACTAAATTGATGTATCACGAAATAAATCATGAGGGGATAGTGACTTGATCTGTTTTGAACCGATTCCCAGTTGAATTGGGAAAATTGAAACGGGGTTCGAACCCTGGACCCCTGAAAAATGAGGGCCTTGTCTTGTTACCCTAAGAGCAAAGACAGTGATTGAATTGGAGTTTGCTAAATTAGGGTTAGGCTGCTCTGCTGATCAAGAGCTGGTGCAGTGTTGAGGATGTGAGCATGGTGAGAGGTTCGATTCCTGCCATTGTCATTTTGTGTGTCTTTTTTGTTGTTGACTTTCACAGGTAACATCAATGTCAACTACTGCCTGCCCTGCACCCCTGGCACGTACTGCGCAGGGACGGGCAACGTCGCCCCCACGGCTGACTGCGACCCCGGCTACTACTGCCCCGGTGGGCAGGACACGCCCACCCCAATCGAGTTCAACTGCACCGTTGGACACTACTGCGCCGGTGGGGACCCTGCTCCTGAGCCCTGCATCTCAGGGACATACCAGGACGAGGAGGGGTCCTCAGAGTGCAAGCCCTGCCCTGCTGAATAGTAAGTGGGGACCAGTTCCAGCCGGTTGTAGTTGGTTCATGCCGATTTGCCCCATACACTTAATTTGGAACTGGACCCAGCTGGTTCTTACCAGTTCAAGCTACACAAACGAAAGCTGTTGCATAAGACTTTGCTGATTCGGTTTCAACTAGTTCAGGCTGGTTTGGGCTGGCAAACCAATAGACCTAACAGGCTTAGGAAACCTTACATTATGCAACATATGAAACAGATGTACATGTACAAGATATCGATGGCACACTTTGTTTACATGTGGACTTTCCTGTGGCGGTAAGACAGGACAAGATCTGCTGATCTCCATAGGAAAGCATGTAAACCAAGAGTGACGTCATTCTGTGTAAGTCTCTAACATGCGGGACAGTAGAGGTCGCTTATTTCCAGCATTGTTTAAGCTTTTTGTATACCAATACGCCATTGGGTAATAGATAGTGATTGATAGACTGAGGTAGCTCACTGTTTCTTCTCACTTTGAAATGGTTTTTTTGGATCATCCATGTGCTGATACTGATCAGTGTTGGCTTGTTTTGGCCAGAATTTGGACTGTTGAGTTGCCATGACACTAGACGACTGTTGTGGATGAGTGGAGCCAAATTAAACCATCCAGTTTGTTTCTGTCGACTACAGCTACTGCGACGCCACCGAAGCTGCTCTGTCGCTGGGAGTGGTCAGCTTGGGGGTCGTTGTGCCGACCGAGTGCCCGCCGGGCTCGTATTGTCCCCAGGGCACAGAGGGCGCCAGACAGCACCTGTGTCCCAAGGGCTACTACAGCAACGTGACCCGGCTGCAGGATGCGGGCCAGTGCCAGCCCTGCCCCGGCGGGACGTACTGCGACGGGGAAGGTACGGCGCCTTTAGTCGGGGAAATGACTAGATACTAACCCGTGAAACCTGGTCTGCTATTTTTCTCAAGACTCTTAGAGGGTTCATGCTTGGACTCTGTTTCTGCATCAATTGAAAAAGGAAATCCCAAACACAATGATAAAATTGGAAAATGAATAGCACAAATGGGTCGGATTCGAACCAGGGTCTATAGATCTGTATTTCAAATCACTACCAACTAAGCTATCGAAGCGACGTTATGGATTCGCGTTTTAGAAATGTCTTAAATGGTGTATTGCATTGTCCCCTCTTCATGAATCATTTGTCACCCCAGCTACTGAAAAAAAGTAGCGCACCAGGTTTCACGGGCTAGTATTAAGTCGCTTTGTTTAGTCGGCTGACTTGCTGAGCAGATAAAAGGGTAGATGAGTGCCATTTTGTGAACTGAAAAAAATGAGTCGCATGCTACCGGAGTGTATTAAAGGCCCATCAAGAGAAACTTGCTCAATGTGACTCAGTAGCACCCCTCAACTGAGTAATAAATGAACACAACCAGCTCGGTTTGCTCCGTCTATTCCCAGTTAAAACAAAATAACCAAAATAGCGACCTTAAGAAACATTTTGTGAGATTTGGACGCATTGATATGCTAAGACAGCAGAGAACCGGTCAGAAGACTTCTTCACCATTGAATGGGTTTGTGGGTATTCCAGTGCTGTTATTTCTTTACCCTTGTAATTTTCTTCCCGGTTTAAGAGGGTGTGTGTGAGAGTGAACAAGCATCTCATCTGGGGTATTTTGGTGATAATTTTGTAACTTGAAGAAAGTTTCAATTTCATAGCCACTTTGAGATTCCTGGGTAAGTAATTGTCTTTCAGTTCTATGTCTTTTTAAAATCTTTGTTGCCTTCAACCAAGCAACTTGCTGCTGATGTAAAGACTATACTGTGTGAAACAGGAAATGTCCCGGTCCTTGTGGTAACCTCAACAATTCAGAAGAGATTTTTCACTCTGGTGGGACTGCAGACTTACTCTTACTGTGTACTTTGCTCTCCCCACGTCTCACCACCCTCAGGTCTCACCGTGTTCGCCGACGTGTGTGACGCCGGCTACGTCTGTGTGTCTGCCTCGAACACCTCCCGGCCGACGGACGGGACGACGGGCTACGAGTGCCAGCCCGGCTACTATTGCCCCAAGGGTAGCGACCAGGGGATCAAGTGTCCTGAGGGGACCTTCAGTGACCGCTACGGGCTGGAAAATATGACAGAATGTGAGCCCTGCACGCCGGGCCAGTACTGCCAAACAGCAGGTAGGTTCGCAGTCTCTCACCCCAAAACTGAGCCACTTTACCTGGATACGTTCCATTCAAACACCATTGAGTGCGCCCTCATGCATGCAAGGGCCATGCCCGACCATGGATTCCAGGTTTGATTTGTTCACTAACTTTACCACTCTTGAAAAAAAGAAATTTCAAGACTTTTTTTTTGTGATTATAGTGGTTTTGTTGGTTTTGATTTCGGTGTAAAACGAGAAATGTAACTTAGTCCTCAAGTGAAAACTGGTCATCGGTGCCCTGAAAGCCTTTCATATTCATCAATTTCGTTTTAGCTTTTCTTCCACCACATGTATAATGAAATGTACTTTAACTGCAACGTCATTCTCTTGGTTGGCTTTTGGGAGATGTTATTCTTGGCACCGTAATATTTTGTAGTCACTGATCCCCTACAACTGAAGGCTTGCAACAGGAGAAAACCATGCCTGAAGATGTTTGTCAGAAAACCATGCTTGAAGATGTTTGTTAGAAAACCATGCCTGAAGATGTTTGTTAGAAAACCATGCCTGAAGATGTTTGTTAGAAAACCATGCCTGAAGATGTTTGTTAGAAAACCATGCCTGAAGATGTTTGTTAGAAAACCATTCCTGAAGATGTTTGTCAGAACTCCAGTTTAGTATACCAGCAGTTTTCGGTTTGATTGTGGCTTCAGTCCGTATCCTGTGTTTAAATCTTAGAGCTGTTTTATATTATTAGAGCACTAACTCCCTACACAAAATGGGTGCAGCCATGTTTATGCACAGACCTGGAACTCAAACTTCTGTACGGCTATTCGTCTCTTTGCATCTATATTCTAATAGAGTAATATATAGAACAATAAAGAATAATAAAGTCATTGTCCCAAATAACTGCTGTTTATTTTGCTCAGTATATTCAATGTAGAAAATGCATTGAATTGTTATTTACAAAATGGGTGTGCGTGTTGCATGTTATTGGGAATTCCAACCATATTGTTTCAATATATTGTACAAATGCACGCATGAATTAAAGCGTCTGCACACAAGATTGCATTAAGGCTTTCTCCGCGGGGCAAATGAGGAGACTTCATTTCATTTCATTTCATATTGGTTTATTAAAATCCATTTTTCGCAGTTAAAAAAAAATGAATTACAATGGATTTAACAATCAAAATAACAATAGATAGAGCTGTAGCAATTGAATATATAGCTCTGTGGTTCAAGTCTACATTTTATATCAAGAGATTGCAAGAAAACTTGTAACCAGTAGGTTCCTCTCCCTTCCCCTCCCTCAGGTCTGACTGAACCCACCGGCAACTGCACCGCCGGCCACTACTGCACCCTGGGGGCGGTGGATCCCAACCCCGCGGGCCAAGCCTATGGCGACGTCTGCCCGGCCGGCTACTACTGTCCCGATGGGACGGAGGACCCGGTGCCTTGCCCCGTGGGGACCTTCAACCCGCTCAGCCAGCGGCCGGCCCGGTCTGACTGCCTCAACTGCACTGAGGGGACGTACTGTGATAAGCTGGGGCAGACCAATTACACAGGTAGGGTAGGGGTGTTGCTGTAGACCTGACTTACGCCAGGATGTCTGTGACGTCTTCGTTTATGCTTTGGATACATACTGAGGCCATGCGTCTATACTTGCTTGGTGCCCTCTTGTGTCACCTTATTACTGTGAGTTCGGTTCAGAAATCCTGACTTGACGAATCTGCCAACCGTTGGTACATAGCGAATGGCTCATCTACCAACAGTGGTAGCAGCCAATCGCATTGCCGAACTTGTTTTTACGTCATTCGTACCTGCATCATAATGAACAAAACTACAAGTCTGACTACTTTGATTGGTGGAAATTCTGTAAACATTATGCAAGATTGTGCCGTTCATATGTAATTATGAACAACTACGCATCACTGACAGGGAGTGGTCTGATTGGTTTATCCATCAAGTCTGACTTACTGACTGGTGAGGTATGACACACATTGTACATTAAAGGCTATCAAATGAGGGTGCCTTATAAGGGTTATGTGAGCTGCTGGGCCAAGCGCAACGACTGTGTAGTGCGTACAGGCTGAGGGAATGGCTGACTAGGAAAGAGCAACGTAAGCCTGACTTGATTCAAGTCTAGTGTCACTGCAGAGTTCCACACAAGTACCTCATGATTGCTTTATCTCTTGTCTCCTGAAGTACTTTCACAAGCACTTTTGCTGCCAAGAGTGGATCGGTAACAAAGAGATGAGTATGTGGCAGTTGTGTGTGCTATTTGGAATATTTTGTGGCATGAATTGACACGGAGGCATTTACAAGTAAGATGTACTCATGAATACCTACATGTATGTGTAGTCTTTTTACCAGGTTATCAGTAGGTATCTTAGACTCCATCGCAGTCAATAGTTTTGTTGAGGTACTGGGGCTATATTACTTGTGGCGCAGTTATGAGCGCTTTTGAAGAAATGAGCAAGTTGCTTATTCAGAAAGCGCATGCTTGAAATGAATTGCATTGTAAGTGGCACGTGAACATCACTATGCATGGCAGAGGTAGGCCCTCTTAGCGTGACTAGTACACCAACTCACATGCACTGAACATGTTCCAACTTATGTGACTTGAGGTATTTGTTCTTGAATAGCGAGCCCTTTTATGTGAAACTGGCTCATTGCAAAGTGCTCAATTTGGTATTTTCCCCGGGAAGCTTTTTTAGAGCTTTCGAAAAATTTAACTCCAAAGATGCTTTTAATTGCTATGAGAGCTGTGGATGTGATCGCGGTTTCTTTGCATGGTGCCAACCTGGTATCTGCTTCAACAAATTTTTTTGGTGTTATATTTGAGAGGCCATTTTCTGCGGGTTTGAATGTATGTTCGTTGGTCTGATCAGAATGTTATCCTCGTGCATTTTCAGATGAATGCGATCCGGGCTTTTACTGCGTCAGCGGAGCCTCGAGCGCGACACCTACAGATGGCGTAACTGGCGACGAGTGCCCGGCGGGCTACTACTGTGAGCGGGGAAGCTCCGTTCCCCAACCCTGCGACGACGGTGAGTTGCAGACGGTCTGAAAATTGCAGCATTTCATTGGTTCATTCCTACGTCTTACGAAAGTTTGAGAGCTGGGCTGCCTTGGAAAGTCGTGGCTGCGGCTAGTTGTAACAAATGTTAATGTGAAGCTGCTTCAGCCATTAGCCACAGGCTTCCATTGAGACACATGTTACTATAAGCCATAGCCAGTACTTTTGGGAGCAATCTGTGTGTTTAGATCCAGGCTGAATGTTGGGGTCCCACCTCTGCAACCACAAGCACTTAAATGTAAGCTAACAATGTCACAAGAACATCTGTCATTCCCTTGAAGAAGTTTGTAATATCTTTCTTTCCAACCAGTCAAAGTTTTGAGTAGTATTAAAAAAAGAAGAACCAAATCAATATTTTCCAAATTGTTCTCCTAGTTTCCCCTTGCTTACAAGGCGAGAGTATTAAGCATATCTTTGGCTTATACTTAAGTTTGCTGATCTCATCTCTGTTAGCATGTATTTGAGTTTGCATGGTACATGATAACCATCTCCACACTTATTAGTTGCTTCAGTGAATCTCATTTTAGACAATTCGTAGTTAAAATGCCAGCTAAAAGTTTGTAATGCCAACTTGTTTCAGGTTTCAAGTTTTATGAAACAGTGGTAGCATTGACTAATCCAGGAAGGCTCGTGTTCTTAAACTTGAAATATGGATAACAAGCATTTGGTAGTTTGCAACATCCTGTTCAATGTGGGTTGAAGACTAATTTGACACATGCACCACCTGTCCACAAGTGTTGCACCTCGTCTGTTATAGCTTATAAATCTGGATGCCGAATTACTTGATGTTTTGATATTAAATTCTCAGGTACCTACATGAACCACACCCAAGCTGAGGCCTGCGACATCTGCCCTGCTCGCTACTACTGCGTCAACAAGGACCGAGCTGACCCTTGCCCGCTGGGCAGCTATTGCCCCACAGGGCGGGGCTTTGACTATGAGATGTGCCCCCGTGGCACCTACGGCCCCGTCAGGATGCTGGCCACTGCTGCGGAGTGCACACCGTGTGACGGCGGCAAGTACTGCGACCGCACGGGTGCCGACGCCGTCCGCGGCAACTGCGCCCCGGGCTACTATTGCGAGACAGGCGTGGACACGGCCTACCCTGACAGCAACAATACGGGCGTGGGCGGGCCCTGCCCCGAGGGTACCTACTGCCCAGGAGGCAATGCGGCCCCCCTGGGCTGCGAGGCGGGCACGTACAATGACCTGACAACTCAAGCGGAATGCCAGCCCTGTGAGGCACGGTACTACTGCCCGGCCAACTCCACTACTTATCTTGACACACCCTGCTGGAAAGGTATTGAGCTCTCCTTGAACTAAACTGTCCTGTCTACTGGTCTTTATAAATACTCCTACTTGCTTTTTTCATGGATAGAATCTAATTTCATAGTTATTTTGAAACAGGTGCTTCACTCCCTCATTACTCGAGAAGGCTTGGAATTTGCAAATAGCTCTCATGCGCCCTACTTCATGTTCATATTGTATTCGTTGCTTGTCAATGCCCCCATCAGTGTGTCTAACTCTTCACTGCTGACCTTTGACCTTTCACCTCCAGGTTACTATTGTCCAGAGGGCACCAGGTACGCCACAGAGTTTGCCTGCCCTGTCGGGACGTACAACAACCGTACCATGGCTAACAATGCGTTTGACTGCTTGCCCTGCCTAGGTAAGAAAAGCCTGTGCTTTACAGTTTGATCCCTGGGAATAACAGACCAGTTTTTAAACCAGAAATTACATTATTTTGCCTGATTCCTTGCGGTCATTATGGTAAAACTTTGCTCAAGTGCCCTTATTGAAAACAATTACTTATAGCATCTACATTTAATGGATATCCAAAATAAGTGAATTCTACACAGGAAAAATTAATTGCGTGGCAAACAATCAGTCTGGAAGTTGTTTACTCTCATCATAAATACACTTTTTGAGCTGAAACTTTAAGTCATGAGCAATGATGTGTTTTCAGAGTCTCTGTTTCGAACTGATTTCAAGACGTAATGAGTGACTGATTTATTTAAAGTAATTTTTTTCAAGGCAGTCACAGAGTGAATTCATGGAAACAGAAAGACAGAAGCGAAAACAATAAAATCAAATTTTGACAAGAAAAATTTTACAACCGTCAATGTTACATTAACAAATGGGGGATTTTATATTGAAAACTTTTATAGGATATGAAATTGTATCATTTCTCTATTGCAGGTGGGTGGTACTGCGAGGGCGATGCTAACGAAGTCCCCACAGCACGCTGCGACCCTGGCTGGTACTGTAGTAGCGGGGCCTACTCTAAGCGACCCACCCCCTACGACAACTCCACCGGTGACTTCTCGGTCAGCGAGTGCCCCATCTACACGTTGAATTTCACCGGGGATATTTGCCCGCCCGGTGAGTAGTTGGTGTGAACAGAATTGCCTGTGTGATGCCTCAAAGCATGTAAATCGGGGCTTGAATGTTGAAATGAAGCGGATTCTGACAATTGGCAGTGTGTGGACGTGATTTTGACCAATATTAGTGCAAAGGGGTTGCAGAATTATTTGAAAACAAAATTGACCAGCACTGAAGCTGGTGTCCAGCCTAAATGTTTCAGCACATTTTGTCTAACTCGTAGTCAGCTGTTTTTTTCTCTGGTGCATAAATTTGTGAGCAATACTTTTTTTTGCTTAGAAGCTGTGTAATCAGGGTGCCCATGGCCATGGAAAATCTTGAAAACCCTGGAAGAAAAGTTGTCCTGGAAGGTCATGGAAAAGTGGGAAAAATTGGGTGTCCTGGAAGCCTCTTGTCAGAGGAAAAAAGTCGTGGAATCGTCATGGAAATGAAGTAGATGCAAGGGTTCTTTTTTGATGGGTTGCTTTCAATGTGATCTCAGAATGACAGATTTATTGGTGATATCTTCGCCAGGTATTGATAGTGGCTATGGTGGTCTTCCAGTTAGTATCAAATATTTTTTCTCAGCAAATGGTCTTACACATCATGCAAATAGTCATATTTTAATCCTGGAAAGTCTTGGAAATTAGTTTTCAGATACCCATGGAAACCCTGCGTAATTTTGAGTCCTCGGTCCCCTTGAGGTCTAACTTCTCATTCTCCTTGCTCTTTTTTGACAGGAACGTACTGCCCGGAAGGGTCCCAGTACCCGATCCCTTGCCCCAAGGGCAAGTACTGCGAGGGCTACGCCAATGAGATCTACGATGGGAACTGTAGGGCGGGCTTCTTCTGCAACGGCAGTGCGTCGGTCCAGGACCCCGTGGCCTGTAGCAGGGGCCACTACTGCCCTGAAGGAACAGAGGTAGAGGAACCCTGTGAGCCTGGCACTTACTCTGGTAGGTTGACAATCGTTTCAGCCCATTCATTATTTGTTTTGTTTCCGGTTTGTCAATTTCACTACATGGCACTGGGGGAAAGATTTAATTGATCGCCGCCATTCCATGCGGTATGTACCGTCATGTAGAAATTGGAGTTAGTATGAAATCCTGAGATATCGGAAAATCGTCATTCAGGTATTAAGTAAAGCAAGATAATTTTATATTCTAACTGTATCTCCAGACAACAGTGTGTTATGCTTGAGTACTTTTGACATTTAATTTTGCCGTCTTTTAAGCCACTGATCAGTGAGGTGTTCACAAAATGTGAAATTAACAACATGCACATTGGCCACAGTATGATGGAAGTGCAAATGTGGGACAAAACATGATGGCAGCGTTATTATATGCAACACCCTCCTTCTTCGTTGGCAGACCGGGAGGAGAACACCAACATCACCGACTGCCTGCCCTGCACTGCGGGCATGTACTGCGAAGAGTGGGGGCTGGACACGCCCAGCGGGGAGTGCGCCCGCGGGTACTTCTGCCCTGGTGGCCAGCAGACGGCTAGGCCGGACGGACTGGCCTGCAGCCCCGGTCACTTCTGCCTGGCCGGCAGCCACAATGAGACTGGCTGCCCCAGCGGTTGGTACCAGCAGCACTGGGCACGCTATGACTGCAACCTGTGCCCCAGGGGTGCCTTCTGTAGAGCTTATGGTAAGGCGGTCTTTGTAGTTGATTACCTGTATTATACTTTGGAACTTCACAAATGCCTCACTTATCTTCACAGGTGCTTTAAAAGTCTGCTTCATGTGTAAACTATATAAATAAAGACAGTCCCTTGCTGTTTTGGTCAAACTACTTGTGAAAGTCATTTTTTTGTCAAGCATCATCTTCGTCACAGCTGTGAAGCATCTCAAAACGTGATGATTTCAGAAAAATATCAGTTCAAATCCTGGAACTTTATGAATCACAGTATTGGGGATTACCTGTTGGTTTTATGCACTCATAGACAGGTGGTACGTGCTGGTAGACAGGTGGTGTGCGCTCGTAGACAGGTGGTATGCGCTCATAGACAGGTGGTACGCGGTCATAGACAGGTAGTATGCGCTCATAGACAGGTGGTATGCGCTCATAGACAGGTGGTATGCGCTCATAGACAGGTGGTATGCGCTCATAGACAGGTGGTATGCACTCATAGACAGGTGGTATGCTCTCATAGACAGGTGGTATGCGCTCATAGACAGGTGGTATGCGCTCATAGACAGGTGGTATGCGCTCATAGACAGGTGGTATGCACTCATAGACAGGTGGTATGCACTCATAGACAGGTGGTATGCACTCATAGACAGGTGGTATGCGCTCATAGACAGGTGGTATGCGCTCATAGACAGGTGGTATGCACTCATAGACAGGTGGTATGCACTCATAGACAGGTGGTATGCGCTCATAGACAGGTGGTATGCGCTCATAGACAGGTGGTATGCGCTCATAGACAGGTGGTATGCGCTCATAGACAGGTGGTATGCGCTCATAGACAGGTGGTATGCACTCATAGACAGGTGGTATGCGCTCATAGACAGGTGGTATGCGCTCATAGACAGGTGGTATGCGCTCATAGACAGGTGGTATGCACTCATAGACAGGTGGTATGCACTCATAGACAGGTGGTATGCGCTCATAGACAGGTGGTATGCGCTCATAGACAGGTGGTATGCGCTCATAGACAGGTGGTATGCGCTCATAGACAGGTGGTATGCGCTCATAGACAGGTGGTATGCCCTCATAGACAGGTGGTATGCGCTCATAGACAGGTGGTATGCGCTCATAGACAGGTGGTATGCGCTCATAGACAGGTGGTATGCACTCATAGACAGGTGGTATGCACTCATAGACAGGTGGTATGCGCTCATAGACAGGTGGTATGCGCTCATAGACAGGTGGTATGCGCTCATAGACAGGTGGTATGCGCTCATAGACAGGTGGTATGCGCTCATAGACAGGTGGTATGCTCTCATAGACAGGTGGTATGCTCTCATAGACAGGTGGTATGCACTCATAGACAGGTGGTATGCGCTCATAGACAGGTGGTATGCGCTCATAGACAGGTGGTATGCGCTCATAGACAGGTGGTATGCACTCATAGACAGGTGGTATGCGCTCATAGACAGGTGGTATGCGCTCATAGACAGGTGGTATGCGCTCGCAGACAGGTGGTATGCTCTCATAGACAGGTGGTATGCACTCATAGACAGGTGGTGTGCGCTCATAGACAGGTGGTATGCACTCATAGACAGGTGGTATGCACTCATAGACAGGTGGTACGTGCTTGTAGAGAGTTGGTATGAACGCCTCTTCAACCAATGGGGTGTCATAATTTGCCAAATACACACACGTGTCAAGCTGAGGAATGTGCGTGTGAATGCGGTACCACCGCAGTTATGGCATCTAATCGGATTAGTCTATAATAGTGAGTTTTAGCAAGAAGTCAAAGGAGAAGATAAGACTCTTGTTGCATTCTCGATATCTGCCTAGGATGTGCCGCCAAACCCTCATTACTTTAAAATATTTCCTTCAACCTGAAATGATGGAAAGTGATGCTTTCTTTTGGGCAGTTAAGGTTCCTCTCCCTCTCCTCTCCCCTCAGGTGACTACGAGGTCCTGGATGCCGAAAACACCACGGACAGCGGCAACTTCTCGGGCCGTTATCGCAGCTACCGCGGCGTCTCGGACCCTGAGATCTGCCCGGCGGGCTCCTACTGCCCTGAGGGCACCAAGCATGAGACAGAGTACCTGTGCCCGGAGGGGACCTACAGCAATAAGACGGGACTGCACAACCACACGCAGTGCACCCCCTGTGACCCTGGGATGTTCTGCCCTGGCGAAGGTAAAAGAATTCAGATGGGAGGCTTTTCTGTCAAGCTGTGGACCATGACTTCCTAACTGTAGTGGTATTTTGGAGAATAGAACAGTCCCCTGATGACACAAAAATGTCTTGGCCTGGAGGTAAAACAAAAAATGTAAAATTTAAACGAGTGATAACTTGACATTTTACCCTAAGGTATCCCCTGAAAGTGTAACACCTTGTAAAATCTCGTAAGCCTTGAGTGGCGGGATGTTTAATTTTCACACCTTTGCACTTATTGATGCTGTTTAACTGGAAAAAGTTTCCCTGGGGATTCAGGGCTATGTCTCCCAGCTGAATCACAAGTGTGACTCCAAACTTTCCACACAATTGCAAGATTAGACACCTTTTTAGAATCGGGATAGAAGATCTTTGTGCATATATTCAAATATCGTGCAGTAGGGAGTTGTCCAAGTTTATTAATCAGAAGAAAGGAAGCCCTGGTACGGGTCAGTGACGATTTAAGTTTTCTGATAAGGTTTTTGGAAAAATCAGAATATCGATGATTGGTCTGTTTGTTATTTGTTCCTGATGCAGGCAATGTGGAACCATACCAGCCATGCACAGCAGGCTATTTCTGCACCCAGGGTGCCGCCTCCTCTGCGCCCACCGACGGCACCACGGGCGACATCTGTCCCGCGGGCAAATACTGTCCCGAGGGCAGCGCAGTGGGCCAGAAGTGCCCCAAGGGGACCTTCAGCAACCAGCTGGAGCTGCGGGTGGCATCGCAGTGCCAGAACTGCACGGGGGGCTACTACTGCGACCGGTCGGGACTGACCAGGGTGTCCGGTGACTGCTGGGCAGGTGAGGAAGGGGACGCGAAGGGGGTTTGCCGAGTGTCTTTCTTTGACAAGGAACTTTCCTGATTGGTCATTCTGCGCCAATTCATGCTCTGTCCCCCATGTGACCTGACCAAGGAGTAACCTTGACAGCAATTTCCCCGCCTGCTGTTTGTATTAGAAAGGAATTTATAGGCCTTCTGAGATACCAATAAATGAAAATCAGAAGATAGGAGTAAAACTCTTTCAAAAATGAGTCTTGTTTGGTATGTTCTTAGTCTAAACTACGTGTCGTGTAGAAATAGACAGGAAAAAGAGTGGATCCCTATTAAGATTTTTTTCTGTGTCTTTGTTTTAACTGACATACAAACCAATCCAAAACTTCCAATCTCTTTATGTCCACATTTAATCATGAATGAAATAAACCAAAGAAGGTATTAGAGTCCATAATTGAGGGTCTAAAGGTGACAATCATGTACAATTCCTTCGGATGCCCTCAGTAAGAAGTTTAAAAGTATGAAAAAAAAAACAGGTGGTCCAGAACTGAAGTAATTGACATGCCCATATGTGTTTGCGTTTTTCTTTTTTTGCTTTGAAGGTCACTTCTGCTCCGGAATGTCAGAGGAGCCCGGACCTGTTGGCCAGTCCTACGGTGACCTCTGCTGGGCGGGGCATTACTGTCCCAACGGCACTGCCTACCCAGAGGCCTGCCCGCCGGGGACATACCTTGACGTTGTGGGTCAAGGGGACGTCAGTGACTGCATCCTGTGCAGACCGGGTAAGAGTTGCGCCCTCTCTCGTCATCTCCTCACCCAAGTAGAGTGGAATGTTGTGATTACATATGTCAAAGTGATTTGAGCCCATGCAGCACTCTTGTATAAATACTGTCAAAGTTTCATGTAAAATTGTAACGAATTTTGACTCAGAATGTCATAGGCCCTATGAACCCCTCACAACCCATCCTGTCTTAAGTCACAAGCTATTCCAAAGAACCATTCCTTTGTTATTGTTCACGCTACTACTTCTGACTGGCCTTATGAAAGGACTTATGACTGGAATGTGTAGGGACCTACATGTATGATGGACTCAGCTACACTATACCTTGGGCCGCAATTGTGTGCAAGGCAGATTACACTATAAAGGTTGCAGGTAATTTTCACTGCAATCTGTGTATCTGCTGTGCTACTGGAGAATTGGCGCTAGTCCTACTTGTACATGATCAGACTTCACCGCGATTAGTATAGAGTGCCCTAGGCCAGTCCGCTTAGCAGAGCAGAATGGACCCTTCCCGTGAAATATGCAAATAAGGCAGGTGATTTCACCGCAGACTTCACCGCGATTAGTATAGAGTGCCCTAGGCCAGTCTGCTTAGCAGAGCAGAATGGACCCTTCCCATGAAATATGCAAATAAGGCTGGTGAATGCCACCTACCACTGGTTGGCAAAGTGGCTTACATCAACGACGTAACAATACAGATCTCCATGCATTTGCAACTATGAGCATACACACACACCGTTTCTGTACTTGTGTAGTTTGATGTCAGTAAGAAACTTTAAAAGACAAGGAATTTTTTCCCCCGCCTCAGGACACTGGCAACTTCATTTGGTTTTGAGAAAAGGGTGCTAAAGTATTGGAAAAGGGCTGTAATACGGTTTTGATTGACCTTCAACCCCCCAGGTTATGGTTAAAGCAGGTCTCCTGCACGGCCGACAGTGTTGACGGTCTATGGTTAAAGCAGGTCTCCTGCACTGCTGACAGTGTTGACGGTCGAGCTTGCCAACCAGTGGTAGCAGCGCGCATGCACCAGTCTAATTTCTATTTTTCATGGGAAAGGTCCATTGGAGTTGGTAGTGCAGAGTTGAGAGTCTCATCCAGAAGGTCTATCTGAGGGGATATAATGCATGTAGCCCTGTAGCCATCGATCAGCGGCTGCAATTACTTCCTGTAGATTCATGGGCAGTGCCCAGCCTCAGCCAGTGGATTTAGACATGAGTTCCTAAATAGATAGGCTTAAACAATGTGGTGATAGGCCTGATCGTGGCTGACGCATTGATTTCCAGCAGTATGAAACCTCCTACCTGAGCCGCCTCCTGTCTGACAACCACTAAACTGACGATCAGTCTTTCTTGTAACTTTCAGGCTACTACTGTGACCAACCTGGGCAGACGAACGTGACCGGGGAATGCGATCCTGGTTATTACTGTGCCAGTGGGGCTAACAACAGCGCCCCCACTGACGGTGTCACAGGTAAAATCTGTTCACTCTATTTGTCTTTCATTTCTGAGACCAGAATTTGGGGGCTCAGTGACCACGGCATAATCTCCAGCTGGAATCAAGCTGATCTTCTTGAGGACTAGCTGATGTTTGTGTTAATTGGCTCGCTTTGGAAGCTATGGTGGAAAAAGGGAGCAGCACTTTTGACCCACATCCTATGGATAAAAGGTTTTGAAAAATGCAAGGTGCCAGACTAAATTTTGACTTGACATCTCATAGGCGGTAGATGCTGGGTGGGCCACTACTGTGAGTCTGGTTCCCCACACCCCACCCCCTGCACCAACGGCACCTTCTACAATCGGACTGGGGCGGAGGAGTGCGACATCTGCCCTGCCGGCCACCAGTGCATACACGGCGACACGGCTGACCCCTGCCCCCAGGGGTACTACTGCCCCACGGGGACAGGTTACGACACCAGGTTGTGCCCGACAGGGTTCTTCGGGAACCGCACAGGTTTACATCGAGAGGATGAATGCACCCCATGCACAGGTATTAGCGAGTACAACTTAATCTGGGGCCCATTTCATAGAGCTGCTTTGGCACAAAATCTGCTTAAGTTTGAAAAACCTTGCTTAAAAAAACAAAGGTTACCAGCTCAAACTCTGTGTGATTGTCATGCTAACCAAAAACAGCTAAGTACAATCCCAAAACAATATACACCACATGGAGATTTGGCTGGTTACCTGATTTACCAAGCAAGGTTTTCTCGCGCTTAAGCAAATTTTGTGCTTAAGCAGCTCTATCAAATTGGCCCCTGATCAATAACTCCATGAATGACAAACCTTTATTTACAAGCGTTTTGAGACATACAAATTTTTACAAGTAGTGGTTGTTGGTACAGTATTTAACATCATCATTTCCAAGGCTTTCATGAAAAATGAGCCAGATATTAACAATTTTTAGTGACAAGTCCTTTGTATATTATTTCACTGTTCTCATTTGATTTCATTTTTCGTAATTCCTGAAGGATTTATTTTTATAACATCTTCCAAGGAGCTGAGGTAAATTTCTCAATTTGAATGACATTTTCGTGTCCAGATTTACTTTCCTCTCCATGAGATGGAGATACACGAAAAACTTTCCTTTACGTAGCAAACTTTCCTTTTTGAACTGCTCAACGAGCAAAAATATTTGAAGTCATACCAGAACTTTGAGGGTTAAATGCAATCTTACTAGTTATGATGATAAGCATAAAAATAACAATTAGAAGAACTTCATTACTTAATTACCAGTCCGTTGTCCCTATCACAGGTGGTTACTTCTGTGCTACCCCTGGTCAAGCGGACGAGGACGGACAGTGTGACCCCGGTCACTACTGCGAGCTGGGCTCAGACACAGCTACCCCTACGGAGAGTGATGGTCACAAGGGCGTGGGTGGAGTGTGCCCAGCCGGCAGCTTCTGCCCAAGGGGGACCGTCACCCCACGGGAGTGCGATGCTGGGACGTTCACTGCATCGCCAGGTAGGTTTGAGAGAATCGTTTTTGGGCCTGTGCTGTTACCGGTGCATGGGGTGGTATCTTGTGTCTTCTTTGGTGTTATCGATCATTTTTTGATACAGCAAAACTCCCCAAAGAGGATCTGTTTTCGTAAACTTGTGTGCACGTGTCTCTGGGGCTCTAATCCCAATCTCAGGAAACTTTATTCGGCCAAACATATTGAAGTTTCTTTGTTAGAGCGGAAATGATCCTCTTGTCAAAAAGAATGGATACTTTTTAAAGAGTGCAATGGCACAAACCTTATAAACACAAAGATACCTGAAAGAAGTTTAATCAAGTCATTGTCAGTTTTAGACGTGGGAAGAGAATTCCAGAGAGCATTCTGGAGAAACTTTGTAGAAAACCCTACAGTTGGAAATCATGGCTTTGCTTTCCACCCAATCACTGATCATGCAGATCCTTTGTACTGAACATGAATGGTAGAACCTTACAGCTTGCTCAGAAACAAACCTTTTGGAACATTGACGCATTATGTATGGATGAAGACATTAAAATAATCCAATAACACGTTGACTGCTGCACATAATTTCACAGGGCGTTCCCACTTGCCAAGCGTTGTATGCATATGCGCATATTTAATGGGTACTTTTCCGGCGTCTCTTTGAACATGAGCGTTTTACAGACATATGTCTTCACCATTGCCAGCTGGGTATTTGTTGTGCTCGTCGGTGATGCCAGTGTAGTCAATTTACATTACAGTAGCCTGTGATTCCCTACGAGTGTACACACAGTCAGCAGTCAACATGTTAAGGAAATCAAGTTGCCAACAACCCCATCTGCAGTGGCAAAGATACCTATATAAGGGAACATTTCATAATTACAGAAGGCGGTATTTACTGTGGTACCGCTGTATTTTTGCGGTACCAGCATTAAGCCCTTTCGGGTAACTAGTGCGGTGCCGCTAAAAAAAACAGCGGTACCGCAGTAAATACCGCCTTCAACAATTACGAAACGCTCCCTAAACAAAATAGTGTAAATTATGCCAAGAAGAACAGCAACTGAAAGACAGGAGAAGTGAAATAGTTACTATTCACCATCCCATAGGTCAGAGCTCCTGCACCACATGCACGGCTGGTTACTATTGCCCGGCTAACACCAGCGACCCGACCGTCTACCCATGCTCGCCGGGCTACTACTGCCCACCAGGCACCGGCTACGAGACCCAGCACCCCTGCCCCGAGGGCACCTACAATTCCCTCCCCCTCCAGCAGAATAGTTCCTCCTGCGAACTCTGCCCTCCGGGTATGTACTGCGAGGGGGAGGGGCTGGACCGTCCCACTGGCAACTGCAGCGAAGGGTGGTACTGCACCGGAGGGGCTGTGACGTCCAAGCCTCTGCCTCTTGGTGAGTATCGATTGATTGTTTTCATACCCAAAAGCTGATAAACAAATTCGAAATATTCAACACTTCCATAGTTTATCAAGTAGGGCTATTGTGGATTGCACCAAAAATCCCTACATGTCCATTACAGGACATCCAGTCTTTAGCTGAAAGTTATCAGTCATTTGAATAAACTCTGAGAATGGTTCATCGTGTTGTTTGCAAAAGGACCTGAGACTAGGCTTTTTGAATTAGTGGACATGTCTCGAGAATCTCAGAAGATCTCAAAGAAACTGACCAGAATTTAAGCTTCAGACAAACTTTTGGAAAAGCCTTCCAAACAGTGAAAATGGTTCACTAATTTCTCCCCGCCACTGTTGGATTTTTTTATCGTGTACCTGATGCTTTCTCATCATAGGTAATGCCACAGTGATCTCTGACTGCACTTGTCCTGCTGTCAACTACACGGGCAACAAGTGCTACCCGGGGACCTACTGCCCGTCTGGCTCTGCCGCACCCATCGACTGCACTGCGGGCTGGTACTGCGACGATTACGAACTTGCAACGCCCAAAGGTACGTATCTCCAGTCGGTTGCATCTGAATATCATGGCTGTTGCCGGAAGTTTAATATGTGATTATAGAAGCCCATTGTCTGGTGCCAGTGATTGGGAGACAATCTAGTAACTTGTCAGTAATTTTAGTAGTGATCATTATTCTTCCGACAAAGTTTTATAGGTTATCTTTGTTGTTTTTGTGGCCATCGACGACCAGTCTGCATCCTGCCCTCAACGGTCTCCGCACCAGTCCAGTCGAGTTTTACTTTAGCCTTACTCTTTGTCCGTCCATTCTTTCCAGCCTAGTGTAGCTCAGGTAATTTCGTACCACGGGTAGGGGTATGGAAAACCCCTCTCGTGGCTTTCAACTTTTACACATAGCTTGCATACCGCCCTCGGCAGTGCCCGCACCAATATAATACCCCTCCGCACCTGTACTTGACACTTTCCCTGTTTGCTCTTTCCAGCCCAATGTAACGCAGGTTACTTCTGCCCGGGGGGCAACGACAGTCCTGAGCCCCCCGGCATGGAATGCCCGGTCGGTTACTACTGCGAGCAGGGCAGCGGATACCCGGAGGCATGCCCCAATGGAACCTACTCCAACACCACCAAGAACACAGAGCTCAGTAACTGTCTGCCGTGCACGCCAGGTAATGACCGGTCAGATCCAGCAGGATCTGTTGATGTATGTATATTTTGCCCAATGTAGTTTTTCCGATTCTGTATTTTCTGTTTTTCAAATTTCCATAATTACTTCCCCCATCAGAAAAAAAGTGTATGGGCAAATCAACCCCTCGTACATTTCCTCAATATTGCAGCCGTGAATTATTGCTTTTGTGTCAAGCTCAGCATTAAGGACTTTTTGTTGCAGTCATTTTGACAGTAGTTTTGTAAAATTGGACGTACTGTCCTCTTGTCCATCAAATCCAAGACTTGTAGGCCAATCAGGACAGCCTTTGTTAATGACGTGGTCAGTGCACAGGTGACTGTGAACCTCCTGATGAGATCGCAGTTAAAACTTCAAAAGGCCTACTATTTCCAAAGATTGGACTCGGGAAATGTCAATTTAGTTTGAGTTCTGCCTCAGCACACAGAGGTATATTCATAATATTGGATATTCAAGCTCACAAAAATCACTCGCTTACGTGGGTGGCGGAAGGGACTTGAACCCACGATCTCCTGCGAGTTTGATTGCAGATCCCAGCAATCTGGATGGCTGACTGGTTCTAAGACATCTGCACTAGTAACCAGGAGGTCACTGGTGCAAGTCCTACCATATACTGTTATGAAAATACGTTGGTATAGGGGCATAACCTGTTGGTAAAAATTGACGAAGACAGTCATGATGAATGTGTTTACGTGTAAGCCAAGGTTGACAATGTCCAAGAATGTGAAGATTTAGCCCTTGAAAGCCAATATTTTTAAGAGTTTAACTTACAAGTTGTCCCTAATCTCTGCTGTGGCCATGATGGTTTTTTTATCATCATCACCTGTCTCCTTGTATGTCTTATCTTGGACTCTCCCCTCAACCTCCTCTTTTCTTCCAGGATCTTACTGTGCCGGGGAGCACCTGCCCCAGCCTTCAGGCCCCTGCGCCGAGGGCTACTACTGCCCCGGGGGCCAGACTAGCCGGGAACCCCAGGAATATGTCTGCTGGCAGGGCTTCAGCTGCCCGTCGGGATCCCCTCTCCCCGAACTCTGCCCGCGAGGTGAGTATTGAGACCACTGGAAACGAGTTGTGGTTTCTTGGGATGTTCTGTTATATGGGGACTTGTTCGACTGCTAAACTCCCAGGTTTGAGAAGTTTATTATCCTGGTGGTGATACTTTTCTCTATGTACTAGAAATCCAAGTGCAAGATTCATGCGGCCATAGTTTATAAACAGCTCAAGGTAGTTTTGTCTTTAGCCTGAAGTGGAGACTAATCAATCATGTTGTTCATCTCCTCTAGCTGCACTGGATTTTGGTGACCTTTAGAGGACCGATAGGTGCAAATGAACATGTGCAGATGAACAGCCATGAATATTCATGAAGTGTAGCCCAGTTTCCGGACAGTTCTGTGTACCGTTATTGTTGCACTTGTTCTCGTAGGCACGTACCAACCCCAAGAAGGTCGGGGATCGTGTGACGTCTGCCCCGAGGGCACCTACTGTGATCCCTACGAGCTCTCCAATGTCACCGGAGTCATTGCACCCCCGGATTGCATCCCTGGTCACTACTGTCCGAACGGGACCAAGTACGCGGAGCAGAACAAGTGCCCCATCGGGACTTACTCCAACATGACAGCTCTGGCCAGACAAGGTAAGAAGCTCAGTCCTCAAATTGTTCTTACTTTACAGCATTTCAGAGTGGTGGGTAGTGCGACTTTGGGACCAGATCAGAAGTTGTGGTTTCAAGTCCAGCATTGGTAGGATTGTGGGTCGCACTACAAGCACATTTGAAAAAAACTTCTGCACCGTAGTGTCAAATTTTGCGTTTCTTCAGTAATGAGTGGACCTTAGTGAAGTCGTATTGAGATTACTTCACTTGTGACTCAGAAAGCCTGCTCTGTCTAAATATTAGCACCCTGAATTCTGAAATTGACTTAAAATTTACTGTTGGAATATTTTTGTAAAAGTTTTCAGGTGCTGAATAAGCCTTTTGCGAGTTAAATTTGAATAAAGTCTGGTACACTGAGTTATCTGATTGCACATAAACGTAACAATTTGAATTTCCCAGACTAAAGACACTTTTGCTATACCTCGTGATTTGGGAAAGCTTTTTGTGCCCTTCTTATCCATTGAAAACAGTGTAGTGTTGCAAGGCGTCTCTTATGTAACTAAGCAAAAGCTTGCCCTGAATCACAAGGTATAGCAGCAGTGGCTTTAGTATGGAGAATTCCAGTTGTTATGTTTACATGAATTTAAAGAACTCAGTGTACCAGATTTTTCTTCAAATTTAACTCGCAAAAGACTTATTTAAGAAGACCTTGATTAATAAATTAAGAAGAAAGCAATTCAACCATTGCTTTATTTCCTTATATGTTATGTTTCGTGTACTTCATGAAGTGTACTTATGATGTGAACATGATTAGCCAGAGTTTCGTATAAGAACTTGCTTGCACGAGTTTTAGTGCCTCCTGTCATCTTCAAGGTTTGATTAAAACTGAACTTTTGAAGTAATTTTTGTCTCCCCGTCATAGACCAATGTGAGCAGTGTGACTTTGGTTGGTACTGCGACACGGCAGGCCTGACCGCGCCGAGGTCCAAGTGCCAGGCGGGTTACTACTGCAAGCGAGGAGCTAGGGAACCGGATCCGACGGATGGGATCACCGGCGACGTGTGCCCAATGGGGAAGTTCTGTGTCGAGGGATCGATAACGGGTAAGGTTATAAATCTGGAAGACGGTATCCAATGCCTGTGCTGCCCTCCCTCGTTGTCTGTTGGTCCGCAAGTGCAGTCGTTTACAGAACTTGAGAATTGTGTTTTAAGATCTATTCAAAAGGTATATAAATCACAAATAAACGTCAAATTTCCTGCAACTTAATTTAAGCAAAAAAGCTCCTCTTGGTGCTTTTTTTCTGTAGCAAAAGAGCCTACCAGTGATGTGCACTGATCCCACGCTAAATCATATGAGGTTTTAGTCCAAGTTTGATTACGGACCAGTTTGTCAACTGCTGGTTGATTTTCCTTGGTAACCCACTCTCACTGTATACATACTGAGTACCGGGTAAAATCGACCTGTGATTAACTCAATGGTCAACGGTTGAAATTGGCCGTAATTTTTGCTGCAAGTGGTCGCTGGCCGTAAGGCAGGTTCTCACTTACTGAGAACGCACAACTCAAGAAGATGACCAAGGCCTGTCTGTTTCATCCTTAAGTAATCGATGGCAGTATTTGTGGATGTCACTTATTTGAATCAATTGTTGAGCGTTTGTAAACACTCTACTTTAGTATTCTAAGTGCAGCGTCTTTAATTGCCAATATGAGCGATTCCAAATAGTGTGCCGCCAATAGTTTGCAGTGCGGTGGCCATTGTACGCAATGCGTGTTTGAATGGGTTGATACGTCTGGACGTGTCGACCGGCAGTGCGTGTGTTTTGCTTATGGTGCTTGGCCAACACATTGCAAACTCTTGGTGGCGCACTATTTTGAAATGCCCATATTATTGTTATTTGACATCCCGAAACATTTACAGTAGTTGAGCTTTTTTGCGTTTGCAATGAAAACTTGCATAATGCAGCTTTATATTAGGCAGATTCATGCCAGGCCAAACTTTTACTGATTTAAAAAACATTCTCATTGGTTAGACTGAAGTTCTGCATCACGTTTAGTGTATGCACTGTTGATCTATAGGTGAAGACTGCCCCATCGGTACCTATGGCAATGACACCGGCCAGCGGACGGCTGGCGAGTGCCCACTCTGCGACCCTGGCTGGTTCTGTCCTGACACTGGCCTGACTGCCCCCGACCAGCCCTGCTTTGCCGGGTTCTACTGCGTGCTGGGTGCCTCCTCGGGCAACCCGGATGGCGAGTCTTACGGCTATAAATGCCCCGAGGGACACTACTGCCCGGCTGGTACCCCTGCCCCGGTGCCCTGCCCTGTCGGAACCTACAACCCGGATATAGGTACTTTTCTAAGCTGTTTTATCAACCCTGCCCACTTGAAACCCTGCATGTTTTCTTGACCTAAGTACGTGAAGTTAGCACAGTACGAAAGAATCTGGTGACCGAGCTTATGCTGTCACTGTTCGTCTGTGGTGGCCCCCACCAATGGACTGAAGCGACAGAATAAGTCTTCAGTATTTCACCGAATGAAATTAGTCTTACCATTACGCATACAGAATGTGGAACATTAATTCGTTTTATGCAATGCCTGAATAAGTCTTCTTGTGTACAGGTTGTGGTTTTCCATTTCTGATTCCAGCGTAAAAAATCGCACAGCAAAACTTTTTCACGTTTCTAGCTGCGTTCATTATGTGAAAACCATAACTATCCCTGTTGTGCACATGTTATTCTTTGGTATATTTCATGGGTTATATTCCACGGTAAATATACCAAATTATGAAATAGTATGTGATAGGAAACCCACAGAAGAGCGGAATATATGCAAGCTTGTATAAAGTGCAGTGAGAGTCTGTCAGTGCCTGAATATGTGATATAAAAAAAGTCATATACTTGTTCCACAGGCAAAGATGACCAGAGTGACTGCAGAGCCTGTGATGGCGGCTACTATTGCCAGTATGACGGCCAGTCCAATGTCACTGGCCAGTGCTACGAAGGGTACTACTGTGCCGGCAATGCTAGCATCCCTAATCCTGAAGGTATGCCAGAACCACAGTTCTTTTCCACGCAGAGAAGTAATCTCTTTTGTAGACACTGTCCCTCGCTGCTTCAAAACTGACTGATGTTGCTTGACACATCTTGATGTGTTTGTTTATTGGCTGTCTCATGCTGTCATGAAAGTTAGGGCATGCATATTGGAAGAGATCTTTTGTGTTGCACTATGGGTCCCAAGCAGGACTAACAGAGGGCATAATTGACCAATTTTCTCTTTTCAACTGATGAGGGGGGTAATTCTACCCAAGGCAGACAGAAAAGGAAAACTCATCTCTTCTCGCAGATTGCTTATTTTTCTCACAAATTCAGCCCTCGAAGGGAAATCAAAATGTTTAAAATGAAAGTAATTCACTTTCTAAAATGTGAGGGAAGTTTATAGTACAGAGCAGTGCCTCGATCTATTGCCGATAAAACTTTACCTTCCCATTGAAAACTTTTTCAGATGGAATTACCGGTGACATCTGCCCGGTGGGTCACTACTGCCCGGAGGGCATTGACCGGCCACTGCCCTGCCTCAATGCCACCTACATGAATGAGACAGGGGCAGCCGTGTGCCTGGTCTGCCCGGCCGGCAACCAGTGCGTGAGCGGGGACCAGCCTGACCCTTGCCCGGCGGGCTACTATTGCCCCCGGGGTACGGGCCATGACATCCGGCCCTGCCCTGAGGGGACGTACGGCGCCTCGCTGGGGCTGACCCAGGAAGGGGACTGCAAGAGCTGCACGGGTGGGAGCTACTGCGACACGCCCGGACAAGGCGTGGTCGGTGGCGACTGCAATCCTGGGTACTTCTGTCTCTCTGGTGAGTCGGCCAGAAGAGAAACTTGAACGTATCTCATTGTGACCAGATCCCCCATAATAAATCCTCAATTTGGATTCAGTCCAATGTAGGTTTTTGTAGTTAACGGCCTTGCCCTTGTTGGGATATGTGCATTGAGTGCATCAATGGGAAAGTTGATATTTTTGTTTGACCTGTCCTAGAAAAATGGGCACCTCATGTGAACGGTATATCCAATTCTTACCAAATTGGGGTCAAAATAATTGCAAGACATTAAAAAAAATTCCTGAAATGCATTGCAAAGATGTTATAGAGAAATTGTTGGGTGGATTGATTGTGTCTACCACATTGTTAGGCTTGGGTGAAAAATGTTGAGGCTTCCTGCTGAGTTTAACTCATTGTTTTAAAATTTTTCTCCAAGGCCTTTGACTCGAAGTGGGCCTAACAACTCATTTTTGTTCAGTCTGTCAGAAGTAAGCCCTGCCTACTCATTTAAGGAGGCAGGTTTGAAGGGGTGAATTAAAGCTACTGTGGTGGCTGAAATGAACCTCCGTACTCTCCAAAATGGCTATGTTACACATTGTGTGTTGTGGATGGCCTCTTTCCAAGTTCTTCAATTTGATCCCTACATCCTTTGTGTGCCTGTCTTGTTTCAGGTGTGAATATACGCACCCCCAATGGAGTAAATAACACAGGTGTGGGTGGTATCTGTCGGGCCGGGTACCGGTGCCCTCAGGGCTCCCCGGCCGAGATCCCCTGTTACGCCGGCACGTACACTGGACAGGACCAGATGGCCGAATGCGACATCTGCCCTGAAGGTAGGCGAGTTACCGTGCTTGATAGGGTTTGAACCACAGACTGTTGGGTTGGAAGTCCAGATGAGCTGGATTTGAGTCAAGTATAACAGGATTAGCATTCCTGAAAAGCTAGATCTAGTTCAGTTACGACTGGCTCAAAAGCTGGATTCAAACTTGGGACTGCTGTTGTGGGCAGTTCACAGGCTGAACCATAGCCAGGTAAACGAGATTTGGTCCATGGACAACTGGTTTTGCAGTCTTGAAAGGTTGGATTCAAACTTGGGACAGTTGGACATGGCACTCCACATCGGTTGGATTTGAATGAAGGACCACCAGATTGGCATCACTGACAAGCTGGATTCGAACCCATGTCTACTCTCGTCACAACATGTTGGTTTGAACCATTCAAGATCTGCTGGATTTTAAGTACTTATCACCGGACTGGCGTCATTGACAGGCTTGACTTGAACCGCGGACCTCCTTTTGGGCAGTCATCTGCCCTTCTTACCAGACAGATGAAGCTCCTCTTAAGAATTCTCTGGTTTACTGAAGCTGTTTTTGTCATCTCTTCCATTCAGGCAAATATTGTGGGAACATCACAGTGGTTCCGTCAGACTGTCCAGCCGGTCACTACTGCCCGGCCGGCACCGAGTACAGTGACCAGTACCCGTGTCCGTTGGGCACTTACAACAATGCTACAGGTAAGTTGTGATTAGATAGCATAGACTGATCGAGCAAAAAATCCCGGCACTGAGGTTCCAGCACACTGGCATACATGTGGTGTGCCACGCCCCCCCCATGAGGGGTTTACAAAGATAGAAATACCGTTGTGGTCAAAGAGGCTTTTGTTCAGAAGTTACAAGTTGCAATTTGGACAAGATTTGGATGTGAACTTTGCATAGGAATCCTTCCACACTGTTGGGTAGTAGTTGATGCCGGGTTCGAGAGTGGGACATTAATAACAAAGCGAGATATGTAGATCGATTTTGCTTTTTACAATCACAACACCTTTTATGGTCACGAGTGCCAAAAAATGCTGAGGACTTCCTGTGACAGGTCTTTCTGGAGGCTTGAAACCTTACAGATTTCATCGTAAAACGAGAACCATGGAGAGAATTTATCGTGTCCGATTTTCTGCACATTAACTTTCTGTCACAGTGGATGGCCTTAGCTGTGCTGGCCTTTTGCAAACCCTTGCACTCCCCCCACTTTCGAGAAGCAGTCAACGCCCCCTTCTTATGTTGTGCAATAAATAAAACATTGCAAGTCCAGTTCTTCCCGGGGCTCCTCGAAGAAGAAAGTTTCTCGTGTGTTTCCTGTCGGAAACCCATTGAGATTGACACTTTCCCCTGTCCTCCTCCACAGGCCAGGGTAACCTGACCAGCTGCAAGTACTGCCCGCCGGGCTGGTTCTGCGAGTCCACGGGCCTGGTCAATCCCTCGGGCCAGTGCGACCCAGGCTTCTACTGCAGCGGCGGGTCAGACAAGCAGAGACCGTTCGACGAAGGAGAGCTGGTGACTGTACCGACTCCTGGGTGAGTGGCCAATTTGTCATGCTTGGGGGTAAACTGTTAGACGAGATTTTAGTGCTGTTGAGGTTTTGCTGCGGCAGAATTTTGAAGGCTAATTGAGATTCTTATGGGCAAAGTTCTGATTGGCGATTGGGAATGCTGTTCTTGTCGGATAATTGTTAAAAATTTGGTGCAAATTCGTCTGCTTGATGTTCAAAGATGATGCATTGAAGTCCCATCAAGTAGGTTGGGTGATGATTGAAATTCATGTGGGTGAAGATTGAGGATGGCGGATTCGAATCCTGGAGTCAAGCTATTTGGGACTCAATTTGGTTGTAGTTGGAGTCTGGTTTGACCCCTGCTGTCAACTGATAGGGGGACCTGGTCATATGTAGACTCCAATTATGGTAGGCAAAGCAAGCAAACCCGAAGTCTTCAGTAGTTTGTGCCTTCTTGTTATGAAAATTATTTCTGTTGAAGTTGAGAATTGGTAAAAAAATTCAGAAAAGCTAGCATAATTTTTGTTGCCATTTTCTGATGCAAGGACTGGTTGCCGCACAGACCTTACATAAAGTGTAGAATGAGGAGTGGAAAACATGATACTCAAAAGGGTATCGTTGCAATATTGACCTCAGTGGGTCCAAGTGTTTTCCCGAGTCTTTGGATTGCTTGTGATAATTACTCCAGAAATAACATTTTTTTGTCGTTAATTCCAGATATGTGTATCCCAACGACACCTGCCACCCACACTTTGACTGTGTCTGCCCTACGTTTGACATGAGTACCGGTGGACTGTGTGGTCCGGGCTACTACTGCCCCAGGGGGTCGCCAGCTCCAGTCAACTGCCGGGGAGGCATGTACTGCGAGACACCAGGCCTTGAGGAGCCCACAGGTTAGTAGAGAACAGGACAGGTTGAAATACCTACCGTCACAGCAGGCAGGCAGTATATGACTGAAGGGATAAGTGTGCCAATAGTTTTGAGGCAAGGGTTATTGGTATATTCCGTCTGTCACGACTGGAACCAAGCAGTTTCAGTCCTTTTGCCTCCATTGTCTTAATTTAGATCCCTGATTCTTGAGGGCAGTAGTCTAGAGATGATCAGATTGGAAATCAAGGCAATAGTTCAGTGTTGATCGGCAAATCTAATCCATTGTGTTCAAAACCTGAAACCGGCCGACCTAAATGAGGCCGTTAACTGGAAAATTTATCTGTAGAAAGACCTAAACTGATGTAGGAATCTTGTGCTTGATGCGCGATATTAGTTACCTCTGGCTATTTTAGGGTACAGAAGATCGGTGATGCGGATGTCAAGTCAGTTGGGACTGCATCAATGAGTTTCTGTAATGAAATCCACTGGATCGCTAAGCATCTTTAAGTTTACTGGAGGATATTACCATTTTCAACAAGAAAGTTGTACCAAAACCAGTTGTTAAATTTAATTTTGTGGTTCAATCCGTCGTTTTGTCTCTAGGCAACTGCACAGCTGGCTTCTGGTGCAACCACACCAGTGCCGTGCCTGACCAGTATGTCTGCCCCGCCGGTCACTACTGCCAGGAGGGGACAGCTGTGCCCACCCCCTGCCCGGAGGGTACCTTCAGCCGCACCCAGATGAACACAGGGCCACACAACTGTGAGAACTGCACCGCGGGGCACTACTGTGAAGGTATGAATGGCTGTCACGTTTGAGTATATATCATATCAAAATGGGTGATTGGCCTGATTTGCTGGAGAACATCTCCTGAAGATATCACCAACAACATTGTAGTCAGTGATGCCAATTTTCATTTCAAGTAAAAGCCTGATTTCAGGTTTTTAAAACGTGTAAAATATTTGAGTAATTTCATGTCTCAACAATTGAAACCTGCAAACTTCTTGCCCTTCTAAGAAAATTCTAAGTCTGTGATAACTGATATATCTCTTAGTACTCCAAATCAGAACTAAACAAGTGTTTGATAACTTAATACTCTATTTGAATAATACCTTTGGTGCACATTCCTCATTTAGACAAATTCCTGTAATGTTGACCTCATTCTAGGTGAAGGGAACACTGAGCCTGATGACAAGTGCGCCGAGGGTTACTACTGCCCTGGGGGACAGACCGTTGATGCACCCCCTGACCTGCAGTGTCCCAGAGGCTACTCCTGCCCCATGGGATCCTGGGAGCCATTACTCTGTGACAACGGCACCTACCAGGGACAGTTGGGTCAAGGGTCATGCGACATCTGCCCTGGCGGATCCTATTGCGACCCGTATGAAGGTGAGACCAAGTTCTGCTTGACTGTTCATGAAACACATGGAAAGAAAAATTGCATCAAATAACTCATCCGTAATCACTTACCAGCAGAGGCTTTGCGCGGTAGCCATCTTGCAGGGCAGGTCTTTTGTTCCATAGGGAAACCTCCTTTGTGCATGCCCTGTGAAACAAGAGCACTGGCCTGCAAGATGGCAGCCATGCAAACCCTCTGTGGCCAACCTCAAGCTCTTGAGAGAGCTCAAAGTATTCATTTTATTCAATGCTTGAGTGTTTGCAGTCATTTCCGTAATGGTTCATCAGTAAATTGTGTGCCTGTTTTTCTCTGAAGTTACATTCTGACTATTCATTCACTTCAAGTGGTTTATTTAATCGGGAGAACAAAACAAAAAAAACAGAGTGAACAGAGCAGGGCTTGGACGTGTGTCTGCCTGAGGACCTGTTTGTTTCACACGGATCTGGATCGCAATCAGTGATCCTAATGCTGGTTTGCACTATCCATTAGGCGAGTTTTGGTGTCAGTAAACCAAGGACTGATCGCTGATCGTGATCCAGATCCATGTGATCTAGATCAGTGATCCTTATGCTGGTTTGCACTATCCATTAGGCGAGTTTTGGTGTCAGTAAACCAAGGACTGATCGCTGATCGTGATCCAGATCTCTGTGAAACAAACTCAGCCTGAGCTTAGGTGCAATGGCAAAGAATAAGCCAACTTCATTCAATTTTCTTGTGCAGCCAGGGGTGTGCTTTCATTACCCCTAACCAGTAACATGTTTGTGCTGTCAAACCCATCTGTGTTCAGTTTATAAGTATGCTGAGGGCTTCCATGAAATTTGGCCACAGTCTGGCATCCTTAGACTTGTAATTTTCGAACCATCTGCCCCTCTCTTTCCAGTGGGGCCCGTGGTCACCCCGGCCAACTGTCCCCAGGGCTACTTCTGCCCACCTGGCACCAGGGAGGGTGCCACCCATCCCTGCCCACCGGGGACGTTCGGCGAGACCATCAACTATGACGAAGTGACAGACTGTGTGCAGTGCCCCGAGGGCTTCTACTGTGGGACGCCAGCATTGCGGGAACCCACGGAGGAGTGCTACGCTGGCTACTACTGCACTGGGGGAGCGTCTAGCCCCACGCCCTATGACGACATGGTGAGGGGTTGAGTCTGGTTCTGAAAGTCCAAGAGTAGATTTCTGATGAGTCCAAGAGTAGATTTCTGATGAGTCCAAGAGTAGATTTCTGATGAGAAATAACACTGGCTACTCTTGAGGAGTCCAAGAGTAGATTTCTGATGAGTCCAAGAGTAGATTTCTGATAAGTCCACGAGTAGATTTCTGATGAGTCCAAGAGTAGATTTCTGATGAGTCCATGAGTAGATATCTGATGAGTCCAAGAGTAGATTTCTGATGAGTCCATGAGTAGATTTCTGATAAGTCCAAGAGTAGATTTCTGATGAGTCCAAGAGTAGATTTCTGATGAGAAATAACACTGGCTACTCTTGATGACGGTACAAGGATTGGAGGGAAGCCAAATATAGGCATGAAGTGAGGAGGGGAATGAGTGTGTGGAGCAAACTTGATGTGTACGGGTACTTTAGTACTGGAGGGAAATAGTTATGTATTGGAGAGGAATATAGAGCTTAATAGGGAAATATACAGATACCTCTGGAGGGAAATATGCAGTATGTGGAACAGGATGTAAATATGAACATTGATTTGACTAATTATGTGCCTTGTTTTAAACAGGGAGAATGTTGATACATGAGCCCTCCGGTTTGAAGTTTCATACTTTCCTTCAACAAGAAACCCTCTGCTGTGTAAAGCCAATTTGGCTGTTGATACGGTGTGAATGTTGTCTGGAAAGTTGCAAATATTTTCTCCTCTGTGTAGGAAGACTAAGGGAAATACACCAATGTCAGAATTTTCATTCTGCTCAACTTATGTTTCTTTGCGACGTTTCTTAGGTGGATCCGGGCAACAACACCACCTTCACCGGCAATGACGTCTGCCCCACCGGCTACTACTGCCCCAACGGCACGGCCTACCCGGAGCCCTGCCCGCCGGGCACCTTCTCGGTCAACACCCGGGTCACCTCAGTGGACGGCTGCGAGGACTGTCCCCGGGGCCGCTGGTGCAACCTCCAGGCCTTCGTCAAGGTGGACACGGCGCCCAACTGCGCACCTGGGTGAGTGGGAGAAACGAGCCGCATGCGTAGACTTCTGCTTCACTGCCCCAGGCTCAGGGGTGGACAATTTCTAATCTTCTGTTTTTAAAATACTCTGCATTTTGTACATAATGTGAAAAAAATAACAAAACCCTCCAGCACATTCATGCATCTTTCTGAATGCCTGCAATTGTGAACTACCTAGTTGCATTATCCATTCCACTTGCATGCAGACTTTAACTTTTCTGGAAGCCCTGTCACTTGGTTTGTACACGATCGTCAGGAAGGCATGTCACCATATTAGAATCCCTTCCCTGACTGTCGGGGTTGAGCTTGCCAAGTATCTCAAGAGGGACTGGGACTTTAGATTGAACTGAGCAGGCCCGGATTAACCCCACTGGATCTCTGTGTCACACTCTGGCTGAACATACTAAATTTTCCCAATCCTGTTTCGTATGCTGCCTATTGTTCAAACCCTCAGTCACCAGTTTGAGCCAATCAGGGCGTCACACTTCATAAAACCAGGCTGCATCTGGCTTCATACCGATCAGGGTGGAAGGGATTTATAGCAAAATGGGTCCCGTACCTTGACCCGTTTGTACTTTGATGTGACACCTATAGTCCATTGCAAACCCTTTATACGCCGTTCATTGCCTACAATTTGAATATGCATATAGGCCTGTTTGTACATTGCACGCACGTACTCTTGAGGTTTGGTATGGTTGGGAGTCCACTGTTGTCGACTTTGCTTCCTTGACTTGTGTGAAGCGCCGAAGCTTTATAAATCCCTGTGGAAATAGAGATTTCTTGCAAGTACAGTGCCTTTGTTTGGGATTGGCTAGACTTGCTTCTTGCTTGCTTGCTTCTTATAGGTTAGCAGTTCAACTCACTCCTGCCGTGTACCTTTGTCTTTTTTTCACCGTGTGATTCAGACTTTTTTCACTGTATTTTTGTTCGCATTCATACTGTAATAACTTGCAATCACCTCCCATCTAGTCCTTTTCCCTAATTTATTTCCCCTCATTTCTGTCGTAAGTAATATTTTTTTGTCTTTTTTTTAATTTCAGCTATGTCTGCACCGGGGGCAGCGATACCCCCACCCCAGAGGAAGGCTCTGGCATGGGCTACCCCTGCCCGGCGGGCCACTACTGCCCCGAGGGTACCCTGAGCGAGATAGGCTGCCCCGTTGGCACGTACCAGAGCGAGCGGGGCAAGGCCAACTGCACCCTGTGCCCCGACGGCAAGATGTGCGACATGGTGAACATGACCGGGCCTTCCCCTTGCAAGACAGGTATGAAGGGGGGAGATGGATGGAGTGACAAGGTCTGCTCGCTGCGCGCAGCTTGTCACTAGGGCATCTTGTCCTTCTCTCAGAGCAGTCTTTGAAGCGGATGGGCAAAGGAGACAAGGGTTGTTGACAATTTGAAACCCAGCCACACAAAACGAGTCACCAGAGCCGTTTTTGACTCCAAGACCTTCAAGAGATTCTTGCACACTGCAAATCACCAGGAACTTTCAATAATTTTCACCTGAGTATTCTTCATTTTTATTAGGATGCCACTCTGAGTGATACGTCATCAAAATGAAGGGCTGGGTTGATCTTTCAAATCCAAACTAAAATCCCATTACTAAGAAAAACTCAAATAGTCGTTTTGCAGGATCTGTTTACAGTAGTTTGGTTGGTCATTTGTTGGATAGCTAAAAATGTCCCCTTGACACCTTTTAAAGACATCTTTATGGCAAGTTTCCTCCATGTCCGATTCCTACAAATAGAAGACCTTTGTGGTGTCTTATGTAGCTTGAAGATGCAGTTAAAGCAACACTTGGCTGGCTGCGTTTCCTCCACAGGTCACTACTGCATGGAAGGCGAAGAGTTGCCCATCCCATGCCCGCCAGGAACCTTCAACAACCAAACTGGACTGGTGAGAGAGGAAGACTGCACGGACTGCAGCCCCGGCAAGTACTGCGAAGGGCCAGGAAACAGCTACCCGTCAGGTGAGCTATACTTGTTGTACTTTTGGAGAAGGTTGACGATCTGTAATGCTGGAATCGTTTGCTCACAGGCACTCCCTCTGAGCCGGAATTTTAACAGAGCTGCACATCACGAAAGTAGCACAAAGCATGCGGTCCTACTGAGCAACAAAATCCAGTCGAACCTGATTGGAAGCAGTCCGTGCATCACATGATATTTGATCTTTGGGATATGGGGGCCTGAGACTTCATTGTCCAAATCAACCAGCCTCAGTCGAGAATGACCCCTGCATCCATGAGACATTGTGGCAGCCGTTGGCCAGTGGCCTCTGTGGGTGCACACGTCATTGCTGGCTGCGGCAAAGCCATCAGATTTGACAGCTTCCAAGGGAACACACTCGGGACCCTAGACGACCTCTTGTGGGGAAGCTGTTCCCTGCTTGTGTACCCTTGCACGCTTGCCGAACAAAAGCCCTTGCCAGATTCAAATGGCCCCGACTGAAAACGACACGGATGAGATTGGCTCGTTCTGAGTTTAGAAAATGCTGTCTCGAACAAAACTGTGCTAAACTTCACAAGATAGCTCTGGGGAAAAAAAAAACAACTTGAAATTATCCAAGGTTGACTGTTATGCACTTTGGATTGTTCGTCATCCAGGTCCGTGCAGTGCCGGCTATTACTGTCAAGGTAAAGCTCTGACCGAGATCCCGGTGTCAACTCCTGGTTATGAGGAGAATGGTCTCTGTCCGGCGGGTTACTACTGCGAGCAGGGTACGCCAGCCCCAACGCCGTGCCCTGTCGGCACTGTCCGTAGAGTCGAAGGTGAGGCTTGGTTCCAGCGTGGTTGTCGAGCACTGGTGTTGTCGAGGCCGCTTAAGACCTTCACAAGACCGCGCGAGACCATCACCAAACCCTGATCCCCTTACTGCCAGATTATGAGCCCAAACTCCTACCAATTTGGCCACACTTTGCCTTTGTCGCCTTTCAAAACGAGAGATGAATTTTTCACTGACTCATTTCAATCACAAGAAAAGCACAGAAACTGTGTGATGTCAGTCATCAGTAGAAGTACCCTTCTCATCAGCAAAGTGCATGGGGCGAACCTTGTGGTGTGGATTACTTTAACTGGGTGCCCAGGGTACCCATATTAAAATACATTCATGTGCTCGGTGTATTTCGTGCCAAGCTTGTGTAAACCTGCTCAGCCATGTACAGTACGTCCCCAACAAATGGTCAATGCTGCTATGTAAAAACGTAATCTCGTTCACACAGGAAACAAATGGACTTCATTAAAGCTTTTCTTAAACTGAATTCTTGTGCCTGTAACTTACCTAGGTGGTTCCTCCGTCGAGGACTGTTCCCCCTGCCCTGGGGGTTACTACTGTGAGGATGATGGCCAGACAGACCCCACAGGCCCCTGTAATGCTGGCTTCTACTGCCCCGCAAACCACTCCACCGTCTACCCGACCCCGGCTGAGTTTGAGTGCCCCATCGGCCATTACTGCCTGAATGGCTCAGCTGTACCCAGCCCATGCCCTGTGGGCACGTACCAGCCCAACATGCGGAGGGACTCGTGCATCGACTGTCAGGCGGGCTTCTACTGCGAGAGCGCCCTGTTCCCGGACCCCAAGCCCTGCCCGCCGTACCACTACTGCCCAGCCGGTAAGCCTTATCATCAGATTCTGTAAGTGGCCATCTGTGAATCCACAAACAGCAGTGTTTGTGAAGAAAGTGTGAAGAAAGACATTACTGCCCACATTTCTAGACACCAACAACTCTTTTTCTTTATTCCATCTCTGCACAGCAACAAGATACCCCATTCCATGTCCCAACGGCACCTTCACGTATGACACGGACGAAGGTCTCAAGGAGAAGTACGAGTGCCTACCATGCCTGGCCGGAATGTACTGCCGGTGAGTGACCAGATACTGAAACTACAAATCTGGACAGTTGGTCAACAAAAGGTCTTTCTTTATATCAGAAACAGATCTTTTACTTCACAATGGCATTTTAATTAGTCAGAATGTTAGAAAGGTAGACTTTCCGTTGTCAGCAGTTACTAACTTCGTGTTCATGGTGTCACAGAGATGGGAACAGATATTGCCTGGTAAAGTGTTCAGGTGTAGTGTCAGATTGTTTGAACAGCGGCCGTAGAACTTGCCGAGAGAGAGTTATGGTGGGAAACTTTTACAGTCTATTTTAGACATTGATGGCCACAAATTTGCCACATCATATTGGATTCATGAAAATTTGGTTCAGGTTCTAAAGAACATTTGTCAGTCATATTCTCTGAGCGAGCCTTTGTTATCTGCCTCGAGCATCCCCTCATCACTTGAAAAGAGCTGTGTTGGTCGAGAGTGTTTACTTTGTTGGTAGCAATGTGACCGCGATGCTTGCATTTCCTTGTCATTCGTGAACCAGCTATGCGTTGTTGGTACCACAGGAGCCTCAGTTGGTAAGGAAATAGCGCCCTCTCTTGGTCCAGCTCAAGACCCATATCCAGTTACGGCTGGCAGTACCGCACAAACTTATGGAATATGGCTTGAGCTGCCAGCTAGTGGCCACCATAAGAGTGCATGTTTCAGCTGCAGCCAATTAAAGAGGCCAAATAGCCAAAAAAGGTGCACAAACCTTGTACCTTATCTGCAGTTGCCGTCTTCAAGGTATAATTTTGTCACTGAGAAGTACCCATCTAACGGTAACACCTACGACTCTTACCTTGGAGATGGTCGCTCAGACTAAGGTTTATCTACTTTATGAAGAAATGCTTGCATGCAGTGAAGCGGTCCACTGACATTTTCCTTTCTTTTGGCGTGGCTGGTTGTCGTTTTGCACCACAGCGGTGGCCAGCTTCAGGGCAACTGCTCCGAGGGCTACTTCTGCCTGAGCGCCAGCCACGATTTTACCCCGGACGGCGACCTGCCAGATGTGGAGAACTTCGACCAGGCCCAGTGCCCGCCCAACACAACCTGCGCTGGGCCCTGCCCACCGGGCCACTACTGTCCGGCCGGCATCGAGGACCCCATCCCCTGTCGGAACAATACCTGGCGGCCGGATGAGTTCGGTAGCCGGGAGGAAGACTGTGCGCCGTGCCCGGCTGGCAAACACTGCTTGGAGGGTGAGTTGAGTAGCCTTCCCCCGCTCCCATCTCCCATCAGAAAAATGCCCGTCTCCAACCCGATTGGTCCCCCACCTGGGAAGAGTCCAGGTAGCATGTTTCCTTTCAAAGTATTCCTTTGTCATTTTGTTGCCCCTGTTAAAACAAAATCAATAAACAAAAAATCTTTACAGGAAAGAGATTAAGGTTTCTGCAAGAGGCATTCCCCACCTGGTAACAAAAGAAATATTGTCCTGGCTTGTTTTGGTTTCTTTGAAAATCTGGTCGGGCATATTCGTGTTTTATATTTGGACTCTGAACTAATCATTATATAATCCCTCCCCTCCCCAAAGGTGACCCCATGTTGTACCCCTGCCCCTTGGGACACTATTGCGAGGAGGGTGTCGGCCCTGTGGAGTGCCCCTTGTACCACTATCGGGACATAGTCGGAGCCGAGAGTCGTGAAGAATGCTTCAAGTGCAGGGCTGGGTACTTCTGCAACGAACTAGGTAGGTAGATGATACAAAGCAATTTAGGACTTTGAGTTTTGGTTCATTTTTGTTCTCTCTCTCTTTCTTGAGTCTAATTCTAACAGAAAGTCAGCAGTTGTGACATTTTGTATTCTTGTTCTTTGTAAGATGCTTACGAATTACTCCCACGCAAACACTACCTATGACAACATATTTTATTTACTGACGGTAGCCATGTCAACTTCATAAGATTATTATTTTCAGTGGGCCATCGCTAGCAACTTAAGATATTGCAAGGCTATGTACATGTAACTTCAAATTACAAGTAAGATGAGGATAGTGTTCAGTTTTGGAGGTGGGAGGAAAACCCCAGATAGATACTCCGGGAAAAACCCACCGAATCAGGTAGGGACTGAGAACCCAACCTGCGTATCTGCTGGGACGTAATACAAACCTGGGTCACTGAGATGGAAGATGAATAAGTACAGTACCACGGCATCAGCCTGAGACTCCCCACTGAAGTGGGCTTTCCCAGGAAGCTTTTAGAAACTTCATCGGCCTTGTGCTAGAGGGTTGTTAACCATTGGACAAGGAAGACTTTGTAAGCATTTAGTGGGCTTGACATCTGCATAGTAATCAAGTTAATAAAAAATAGTAAATTATAGCCCTCGGAAGAAAAAGTGTGTAGTGAATGTGCCTCCTGGGTTCTTTTCTTTGTAAATGAACTGCCTTCCCCGTCCTCAATACTTGGCCCAAGATTTTAGGGAAGAACTCATTTGACCACTCTCAGAACTCCTGAGCACTGACCAGATAAGTTGTCGTTTATCAGAATGTGACTGTAACAACCATGACATTATTAGCAAACAAAGCAATTCAAGATCTTTATTGAATGTCATCAATCTTTCGAGTGAGGATTTCAAAGTTGGGGATATTTAAGCCATCACATTGCCAAATTGAAAAAAGATGTAAAGAAAGGATTTCTTGTGTATTAAACCGAAGCTCTTGTCTGCAGAATGGAAAGTGAACCTAAGTTCCACCCATATTTCCATTTTGTTGATGGCGATAGGAATGACAAATACCACTTACTTGCCCTGCTACGAGGGCCACTACTGTGAGGAGGGTACCACGGAGCCCCAGCCCTGCTCCGGAGGTCGGATGAGCACAGAGACAGGCCGGGTCAGCAACGAGGACTGCCCGCTGTGCACAGCTGGTTACTACTGCCCCAATGACACGGTCAATGTGCACGGCATCCCCTGCCGTGCAACCTATGAATGCCCTGAAGGTATGCACTTTTGGGGGGGGGGTTTGGTTAGGAGCTGTGGGGGGAGGAGAACAAAGTGCCCCTTGGAGACATGAAGGAATATAAGGAATTGAGTAACAACCTTGTCCCTGGGGGACATGAAGGAATATTAGGAATTGAGTAACAACCTTGTCCCTGGGGGACATGAAGGAATATAAGGAATTGAGTAACAACCTTGTCCCTGGGGGACATGAAGGAATATTAGGAATTGAGTAAAAACCTTGTCCCTTGGGGACATGAAGGAATATTAGGAATTGAGTAACAACCTTGTCCCTGGGGGACATGAAGGAATATTAGGAATTGAGTAACAACCTTGTCCCTGGGGGACATGAAGGAATATTAGGAATTGAGTAACAACCTTGTCCCTGGGGGACATGAAGAAATATTAGGAATTGAGTAACAACCTTGTCCCTGGGGGACATGAAGGAATATAAGGAATTGAGTAACAACCTTGTCCCTGGGGGACATGAAGGAATATAAGGAATTGAGTAACAACCTTGTCCCTGGGGGACATGAAGGAATATAAGGAATTGAGTAACAACCTTGTCCCTGGGGGACATGAAGGAATATTAGGAATTGAGTAAAAACCTTGTCCCTTGGGGACATGAAGGAATATAAGGAATTGAGTAACAACCTTGTCCCTGGGGGACATGAAGGAATATTAGGAATTGGGTAACAACCTTGTCCCTGGGGGACATGAAGGAATATTAGGAATTGGGTAACAACCTTGTCCCTGGGGACATGAAGGAATATAAGGAATTGGGTAACAACCTTGTCCCTGGGGGACATGAAGGAATATTAGAAATTGGGTAACAACCTTGTCCCTGGGGGACATGAAGGAATATTAGGAATTGGGTAACAACCTTGTCCCTGGGGACATGAAGGAATATAAGGAATTGGGTAACAACCTTGTCCCTGGGGGACATGAAGGAATACTAGGAATTGGGTAACAACCTTGTCCCTGGGGGACATGAAGGAATATAAGGAATTGGGTAACAACCTTGTCCCTTGGGGACATGAAGGAATACTAGGAATTGGGTAACAACCTTGTCCCTGGGGGACATGAAGGAATATAAGGAATTGGGTAACAACCTTGTCCCTGGGGGACATGAAGGAATATTAGGAATTGGGTAACAACCTTGTCCCTGGGGGACATGAAGGAATATTAGGAATTGGGTAACAACCTTGTCCCTGGGGGACATGAAGGAATATTAGGAATTGGGTAACAACCTTGTCCCCTGGGGACATGAAGGAATACTAGGAATTGGGTAACAACCTTGTCCCTGGGGGACATGAAGGAATATTAGGAATTGGGTAACAACTTTGTCCCTGGGGGACATGAAGGAATATTAGGAATTGAGTAACAACCTTGTCCCTGGGGGACATGAAGGAATATAAGGAATTGGGTAACAACCTTGTCCCTGAGGGACATGAAGGAATATAAGGAATTGGGTAACAACCTTGTCCCTGGGGGACATGAAGGTATGCTAGGAATTGGGTAACAACCTTGTCCCTGGGGGACATGGAGGAATACTAGGAATTGGGTAACAACCTTGTCCCTGGGGGACATGAAGGAATATAAGGAATTGGGTAACAACCTTGTCCCTGGGGGACATGAAGGAATATTAGGAATTGGGTAACAACCTTGTCCCTGGGGGACATGAAGGAATATTAGGAATTGAGTAACAACCTTGTCCCTGGGGGACATGAAGGAATATTAGGAATTGAGTAACAACCTTGTCCCTGGGGGACATGAAGGAATATTAGGAATTGAGTAACAACCTTGTCCCTGGGGGACATGAAGGAATATTAGGAATTGAGTAACAACCTTGTCCCTGCGTATTTTCTAACAGGGGCTTCCACTGAGGTCACCTGCAGGCCCGGCCACTACTGCGAGGGTGTGACTGGCGTGCCCCCTGCCTGCCCCGGTGGCTACTACTGCCCCCTGGGCTCAGCCGCCTTCACCCGCTGCTTTTACCCGCAGTACTGCCCCGAGGGCAGCGAGGTACCCCTGGAGTGCCCACTGGGCAGCCGGGCGGTCAACCACGCCGGCCTGAGATCAAGTGCGGAGGAGAGCTGTAGCCTGTGCCCCGCGGGGACCTTTGGCAACCACACCGAGAGGTTCTGGTGCGCAGAGTGTATCGAGGGTTACTACTGCCCTGAAGGTGAGACATAGCAGAAGGTGCTACCCCTTCAGTTGGCTGATGTGCCAAACAAACTAGCACTGCTCAGGGTTCCCATGGCCTGGAAAAGTCATGGAATTTGGTAAAAATGACTAAAGTCATGGAAAGGTCATGGATTTTTTCAAATACTGTGTGTGATTTCTGTTCTCAGAAATAAGTGCATAAAATGTGTGATTGTATTCGCAACTTAAAAAGGCCAAATATTCCTAGAAATTGCGTTACTGGGTCATGGATTTTCAAAATTTGGTCGGGGAAAAGTCATGGAAAAGTCCTGGAATTTAATTCTCCTTCAGGTGCAGGAAGCCTGAATTCTGCTGTTGGATTTCTTCATCCTCTCAGTTCATTTGAGATTCAGATCAGTGTTTTCCCAGCATCATCTCATTCAAACTGTTCCTGCGCAAATGTAGGATATGAAATCATTATTGACAGCGGTACTCAGAAAAGAAATACTAAATAAAAGTGTCAAGCACGCAACAAGAAGAAGAGAATTCACCAGAGAAAAAAGCAACTTGATCAATGTGAAAAAATCTAGACAAAGTAATATCGTGCAACTTTCAAATGGACTGCACGATGTACCAGGAAGTTGCTATCAAAGTCTGTTCAAATCAAAGTTTTTTCCATTTAACGTTGTTGGTCAGTCACGTACATGTAGCAGGTTCTCTCATGCTGCGTGTAGCTGTGAAATCAAGTTGCTAAGCAAGTCTGGTCCGAGCCAATTTGGCTCATCCTGCCGGTGTATTTCCTTGGCATGAAACGACTGAGAATATTTCTACTCCCCCCCCGGATGGGATGCCAGTCCATCGCAGGTTGCTTCCTCAGCTAATGCTGGTACCCATTTATACTCCTGGGTGGAGAGAGGCAAGCAGGGGTGAAGAGGCTTGCCAAGGGCCACAACATACTGTCAGCAGCTGGATTTGAACCACCAACCCTATGATTGGAAGCCACAAACCCCAACCACTTGGCCACATGCCCCCCCCAAATTAAGTTTTGTTCTATAAATTTAACTCAGAGGCCGTATCATATATTTTTTTTCTCCACAAAAATGAATTTTATTGAAGAGCAATTTTCAGGGATGCAAAGGCCCCATGTACTGTGTAACATCAGAATTTAAGGCTAAATTTCAAAACCAGCAGGAGTTATTGTGCACATTGTCTTTGGATGATGTCAAAATTCTCGCTAGTAGGCTAAGGGTGTCTACTTGGCATGTTCTTGAATGGTAAACCAAGGTCACTTTAATACCGTGTGTGTGCAGAATGATGATGTAAGCACGCTTGAGTTTATACTGTGAAAATAGTATGCCAAGCAGTGTGTTTGATAGTGTCATTTATGAACATGCCAAGTCCAAATCAATTGGCTAGGACTAGCTATAACTGCATGACAATGTAATCCTCTTGTTAGCGGCTGCAACCATTTCCCATAGACCCCTGTGTTACCCTCAGCCGCAGCCTGTTAATTTGGACCCACCATTAATGCCTACAGCTGGAGTCCAAACCAAACACATCATTTCTGTTCATACACTTGTAAAACAGGCACCGGCAACCCAGAGGACTACCCATGCCCCATCGGCTACTACTGTCCGGCCGGCTCAGGGGAGCCCACGGCCTGCCCTGTCGGCCAGTACGGGAACATTGTCAGGGCGGTGTCGTCGGACCAGTGTGCACTGTGCCAGCCTAACACCTTCAACAACATGCTGGGCCAGAGGGCGTGCCGGCCCTGCGGCAGCTCTGCCTCCTCTGTAGAAGGTATTTAGACAAACAAATACTGAAATCTAATCTCACTCGAACCCAAATGCTTTTCATATTTAGATTTGGTTTACTTCAGATGCACAGAAAAGGGATAGATTGTTAACTCCTTCAAGGCGGGAGATGGGAAGAGTCGCGGCTTTGTGTGAGGATTAGTGCATACCACACATACAGTCTATTCACCATTTAGCTGCTGGTTCAATGGGGCCTGCTGCTGGACAAAGCCCTCCATTCAGGGCATGCCACAGCCCAGCAGTCACGGTTAAAATGATACCGGCATGAAGGGGTGAAAGGGAGAGTAAATGTTCTATCTGTGAAGACTTCAAACTAAAGATTTTAAAAGAGTTTGTGGAGGACATGCACCTCCTTTTTTGAGTTGTGAAGAGTTTAAAGTGTTCTAACGGGGTTTTGTCAAGTGCCTCTTTAGTGACTCAACCCCTTGTTTAAGTTATAGCATTCTTCTTCCATTTCCCTCCCTTCAGGGAGTGCCACCTGCGAGTGCGACGGCAAGTACCGCTCCTTTCAGACCACCAGCGGCTCCTGCGTCTGCTGGTCTGGCTACATCTACTACAATGAGGTGGACGCGCCCGAGAGCGAGAGCAACAGCGCCGGTGACTGCCAGCCCGTGGTGGACAGCCGCTGCGAGCTGGGCCAGGCCCGTGATGCCAGCGGGCGGTCATGTGTGGACCCTGACACCTACGACTGTGAGCCCATGTGCGGCAGCGACGGCGGGCAGCTCGACGTGGATCTGGGAAGGTATAAAACAGTGTTGTAGTTGAGAACTTTCCAAGTACCAACGTTCTCCGCAAAATACTGAACTGGGTAAGAGGAAATAAAGCCAGAGTGCACAGGCATTTGATGGTAAATGTGCAAAGGTAAGATTACAAAATAAATGTTAGACTTCAGACACTCCCATTTGTGTAAAATTTAAATTTCAAGGAGAAAAGTACTCGGAAAGTACTCGGCCGAGTACTTTCCGAGTACTTTTGTCCTAAAAAGTTAATTCTAATCAAACAGTGATGGTCTGAAGTCATTATGTTGCTTTGTAATCTTACCTTTATGCATGTACCATCAAATGCTGATGTACTTTAGCATTATTCCCTCCTAAACTAGTTAAATATTTAGTGGAGAATTTGGTTCTCAAATAGTACTCAACTACATCACTGGTATAAAACCAAGTCCTGCTCACTTTGGTCCTTGAACGTTGAACTGACACACAGTTTGTAACATCACTCTACGGAATTGTAAAATTAACTGCTGTTGGCCTTAAAAGGGCTATTTTTGTAAACTTTTGTCACAGCTGGGGGGAGTGGGGATTCCCCTGCCCTAAGATCTCGGCAATCATTTGAAATTCGGCAAGTGTTCATACGTCGTACCTGGTTCTCTGAGTACAGCCAGTGGGAAAAGCCCAAACTTTTGGGCCTACACGTATCTGTGTTGAAAATGGTGTACATATCATGAGAGTGTTTGTTCTTATTTTCATAAAATTGGTGTCAAAATGACCAGGAGACATCTGTGGAAACACTCCCCAAGGTTTGGCATGATATCGCCAAACTGTTCTGGGGGTACCCCAAGCTCGTTTAGCCTAAAGTGTAAGACACCACTCCTCACTTGAGTATTTATTGACATTGTCTTGCCTGAAAGGCGCAAAGTACTCTTTGTGCGCAGTTCAAACTGATGTTCTCCAACTTCCAACTCCAGCACGCACACTCCCAACAGTGATCTTTCTCTTTGCCACTTGGGAATCGATAAACAAGATGCTGTTTTCACAACATACTTCACTCTTTCCTTCCGTCCTTCTTCATGGTTCCAGGTGCACATGTAACAAATACACGGCGCCGGAGGAGATCTGTGACTCCAGCTGTGAGCAGACCAAACCCACGGTCCAGGGCAGCCTGACAGCCTCGGGCCAGCTGGTGGTCACTAGCACCGCCAATGATGGCTCGGGGGAGGTCACGACAAAGGTAACGGGTCCGTGCGTGAGCAGCTGAGGGCGGTGTTTGGCGTACCTCCTAACCCTAGTCAGAGGCTATGTCCAAATCAGTTGGCTGTGGCTCAGAGTAACATAGGCACCTATGGGAAATGGCTAAAGCCGCTAACCATGGGCTCCCATCGGGGCGTGTGTTCTTGATTGTCAGCCACAGTCATTTGAACAGGGCCAGTAGACAAGGACTGGATTCTGGGTAGTAAATCTCGGAGACACCCTGCAAAGATATTTGTCTCCACACAAGTTCGTTGGACTTGGTTTGGACATAATTGCATACGATATGTGGCATTTACGGTACCAATTCTTAAATAGAAATTCACCCGTGTTTTGACAGTACAAGTGCGTAACTGACCACACCTCGCTCTTGGCTGTTTTTGCCATTCAAGAGAGCAGGCAGGTCAGTCTTGAGATTCTATACATCAGAATTTTCAACCGAGTTCCTTCCTTTTCAGATGTAGGAGTGGTAACCATTAAAAATGAAATCATTCTGATTTTGTTCAATTGCTTGCTTCTTGCCAGAGAAAATCTGGCAGTGTTGGTTGTGTAATAATCTGGCACCCTGGTGTGGGTGACTTGGTGTGGCTAAATGGCTCCTGATTATTTGATTCTTTATCGGAGGTGATTTTTTTTCCATTTTTTTACTGTCCAGCCCGTGCCCAATGTGATCGGTCCCAGTGTTCACACCTCCGGAACCAAGGACATCCAGATCGCATCGTTTGATGCCAGCGGAGCCATGGGCCACATCGTCAGAGACATGACTGACTTGGAGCAACTGATTTTTGGTAATAACAAGAATCGACCGAATGGTTCTTTGGAGAGTCAGGCTGGCAGAGTAGCTCTTTTCCTCGCCTTCCATCTCTGCCGCCTGGGGTTTGAATCCCACTGAGGTCTGAATGTGGATTGGTTTTTTGCAGTCCCTACCTGAGTTTTCTGAAAATTTGTCCTGCACTGATGTTTTGATACAGACATTGTAATCTCAGGTTTTATTTCCCAGAGCCAGTCGAGAAGTATTCGAAAGAAAATAAGAAAACCTGACTTGGGAGTTGAAACCAGAACTCTGATGGGGGTTTTGCAGGTGTCTTGCCCAAACAGACAACAAACCTGCCAGAGAACCAAACTTGAAAAGCCTTAAAATGTCACTGCAAACGTTTTAACAAAAAATCTTTGAATTTAGCGGGCCTTCAACACTCAACTACAGTTTGAAGTTAGCCCATCATTGTTGGCTACAGTAGAGATGAATATCAGCCCAGAGGTTGATTAAAAAGTCTTAAAAAGTGTTTGTCTGTTTGAGCATTCTGTGTTGTTTTGCCAGCAGCCGAGAGTGATGAAGCTACTACGGTGATATCCACCACTTTCTCTGACTTCAACGTGACTTCAAGCAGGAGGCGTCGTCTCCTGCAGTCGGGTGGTGACGCTGTGTCAGTGCCTGGTATCGCCAACCCCATCGTCTGCCTGGCCTTGGAGGACATGCTGCTCTTCCGGGTCAGCCTGGACCCCGTTAACCGTAGCCTCAGCCACTATCCGGTCTATCGCAAGGACCACCTCTTCAACACCAACCCAACCTACGACTATAGCGAGTTCCGCGACCTCCGCTTCTACGTGGAGAGTACGGAGGTGGCCATCTCATCCTTTGCCCACGTCTTCACCGAGTCGGGCCAGTACGTCTTCGCTGATGCCCAGGAGATCCAGTGGGAGGTGATTGTGTCGGTGCAGCCGGCAGGCTCGGCCTGCGACAGCACGCGGTCGGTGATCCAGCCGTCTTCCCCGGCCAACCTGAACCTTCAGAGTGTGAAGAAGCAGGATGCCATGAACGAGGAACCAGACTGGGGTCTCATCATTGGTCAGTAGATTTTTAAGTGAAAGGTTTTAAAAGAATCGTGCACCACGTAAATCAATGGTAGCTCCTAAAATACTTACACACATATTTTCCATTTTAATTTGGATGTCAGTCTTGGTGATATGTCGAAATAAATAGCTCAGTTCACTCTTTCTGAGCTAAAACCGAAGTACCAAAATTATTGCCATGAGACTCATTATATGGGATCCATTCACACCTTTCAAGGCTAAACTGCAAAGTCCTCCTGCGATAATTAATGTCATGTTTATTCCACATTCGATGTTCCAGGTATGCTGGCCTTCCTGGCCGCCTGCATCATCATGCTGGTCATCGCCGTCATCGTCTGGCGCCCTCGCAGCGCCGGCATCTACCCACTCAAGATGTGGAAGCCGCGCTACCGAGCCCTGGGGGCACCCCCGCGAATTCCTCCCTACCTGCAGTACCAAGAAAACGACAAGTAAGTCACGGCCAGCACCATTTTCCTGATTCTTGGCCATAAGGAATTTTAGCCGGTCAACTGTTTGGCAGGTCACTATTTCTGGGGACAACCATATTCACACTAGATGTTGGATATGGTTTGAATACGCATCGTTGCACCTGTTTCTTTTTTGATGGGCGGGGGGGTTGGAGAGTGTATGTGAGCAACGCCTGTAGCAACTTATTTAATATGTAGTCGTCTCGGGAAAGATGCATCCTATTGAGTGACTAGTTACAGGAGGCTACATTCTAACCAAAGTGTCCACTTTGTACCTCTGTCACTGGTTTTCCTTTTGCAGAGGTAGTCATTTCATTGGATCAGGGATGAGATTTGTCAGGATTTTTCCTGATCTCATGATTTTGTCATCATCCTCTGGATTTCAGCATCTTTGATATAATCTACTCAAACCAACTGGCAAACCCTGAGGTTATTTTTTATGCATTGAGGTTGAAATTGAGCACCAGAAATTGGTATTTTAAAGGGTTACCTCTGAAGCAAACACCAGCGTACGTGTATACCTCAGACCCTACTGTGCTGTGGGGCCCTCAAAACCTCCGGTGATTATTTTGTGGATATTTCGTGTTCCAAAAATCTCAGCCCCGCTGGCTGTATACACAGACTCTCCCCACCCCCATGTGTCGCCTTCGAGCAGAAGCACCCCCTCATCAGCTGAAAAGAGCCATGTTGGTGGGGAGTGTTCATTTTTGTTATCAAGATGTATTTTTGCGTTGGGGAGATGTTAATTATATATAACGGGTTTGCCCTTACCCAACGTATATTTATAAGCACTGTATGCTCAGTGCTTGCCCGAGAACTTGCGAAAAAACCTCACAAGCTTACTCGGGTGGGACTCGAACCCACGACCTCCTGCTTACTAGTGCAGATGTCTTAACCACTCGACCACCGAGCTTGCCGGGGTCGGCTGGCCGGTCCAAGTCAAATGAAGCAGCGGGTACCGCGAACTATTATCAAGATGTATTTTTGCGTTGGGGAGATGTTAATTATATATATAATATAATACATCTTGATAATAGTTCGCGGTACCCGCTGCTTCATTTGACTTGGACCGGCCAGCCGACCCCGGCAAGCTCGGTGGTCGAGTGGTTAAGACATCTGCACTAGTAAGCAGGAGGTCGTGGGTTCGAGTCCCACCCGAGTAAGCTTGTGAGGTTTTTTCGCAAGTTCTCGGGCAAGCACTGAGCATACAGTGCTTATAAATATACGTTGGGTAAGGGCAAACCCGTTATATATAATTAACATCCCCCCAACGCAAAAATACATCTTGATAATAGTTCGCGGTACCCGCTGCTTCATTTGACTTGGACCGGCCAGCCGACCCCGGCAAGCTCGGTGGTCGAGTGGTTAAGACATCTGCACTAGTAAGCAGGAGGTCGTGGGTTCGAGTCCCACCCGAGTAAGCTTGTGAGGTTTTTTCGCAAGTTCTCGGGCAAGCACTGAGCATACAGTGCTTATAAATATACGTTGGGTAAGGGCAAACCCGTTATATATAATTTCATTTTTGTTGGTAGCTACTCAACTGTACTGTGCACGTCTCAAAGTCGTTGTAAACCAGCGAAGTACCGCTCCCACCAAAGGAGCCTCCATCGCTTTGAAAATTGCCCCCTCTCTTGGACGTACTGGAAGCTTGTAACTTGGAAGTCAAAAGAACCTGTTAGTACTGCAGCAGAATATGTGAATTCCGAAGCATACCCTGGAATGCACTGACGGAATGCAACCATGACTCAGTGGAACTCTTGACACAATTCCACTGTCTTGCTTGAGAATGGAAAGAGTCTGATGCGTGTTTCACATATCACAGCCGCTACGCTGAGAGTCGCATCCAATGCATACCCATGCATTTCCATGCCACGGTAGACAATGTAGTGATTTTAAAAAAACAGCGAGATAATTTTCATGGATATTATGAAATTTTGGGAGATTTCTCTGAACTACCCCTTTCACTGTACACAAAGAAATCCCGGTTAAGGATTTTTGTTCATTGACAAAATGCAACTAGATTCCAAATGTGCACGCTGCGCAAGCGAAATTTGAAACCAGCACACTTGCTTTGTAAGTGAGAATTTATGAAATGTGTTAACACAGAGAGTCGCTGTTGCTGATGGGTCCTCGCATCGTGGCGGGCGCCGAGTCCACCTCGTCGAAGGCTGGTGAGAAGGCGGAACTTGAGGACTTCAATGTGAGGACACTGTTTGACAAGCTGGAGGATCAGACGCTCTACCTGTCCCAGCAGCTGGCCCGGCAGCAAGAGGACCTAAGAGGGTTCTATGAGCGGATGTCACAGCAGACAGATGGACTCAAGGTGAGACTGGCCGTTGGGGTAGGACCCAATTTCTGGCTCTAGGTGCTGTCAAGGAAGGTTGCTTGGCTTGCTCAGTAAAACACTGAATTCTCTGGTGAACAGTCCGGTGGTACATGCATTTGTGCTTTAGTTTTAAAATTGCCGTAGAGTGGAAGATGTTTCTAGAGACTGGACAAAGCAGAACTTGATATTTGACTCGAAATACATTCATTTAAGGAAATCGTGCTCAGAGTTTCTTGTCATCTGAGAAATCCTTCCTGTTATGGAAAAAAAGCAACTACAGTGGTTGAAAGAGGGTCAGAGCAAGGGAGATATTTCTGAATTGCAAAATCGTAGCCACATTCATGGGACACGTGTTACAGAATTTTATACATTGTTAGTTTTCGTCGTAAACTGTTAACTTGGTTTTCCTTCATTTAATTTGTGGTGAAATTAATGCAGGGTCTCCTGCTGAGCCTAGACATGTCCAAGCTGGAGAAGATCGAGAAGGAACGTGCCAGGCGGGCCGAGCGCGAAGGGTACCAGACCAGCGGCGACTCCACCACCATCGTCAACACCAGCAGGCAGTACAACTTCACCGGTGAGTCCATGGTTATCGGAGTCATTTATACAGATTCTTCTCATGCACTTTGCTTGTATGAATTTGCTTGCCTAGAAATTTGACACCTGTTAGTCTCAGGGTGTGAAAGACCCTATGCTGTCACCTGTGAGAGTTGTATATGTCGGGTAGGTCATGACACCCTTGGTGTCATTCACTTACCGCAGTGCAAGATGGATTCAGATAGTAAGGACTCTAACCCCACATTGAAATTAGCAAAAGCCTTGACAACTTGAACAGTGCCTGGAAGAGTGCCTGAATGCAGAAGGTGATTTCCACATTTTAGAAAAGTGCTTAAATGTCAGCTGACTCGACTGATATGATGATATGTGGCTTTAAGACCCATTGGTGCTATGGGTGCTTGTTTGCCGTGGGTGGGACACTCCCTTCAATTGTCTCTCTAACCAGGAGTATGAGTGCCTGTGCAGCAGAAAACTGATCTCATGGCTCAGTGTACAGGGTTGCTACTTGTACAAGTGAAGTGCTTTGAAACCCCTGTGAATGAAGTGCTACAGAATCACCGCACAATTCACAAAATGGAATTAAATTGCCGCTCCTTGATATTTTCATTTCTCTTTGTATAACAGTCTCATTTCCTGTTACTCATCTGATCAACCTTCCCCCCACTCATCCCTCTCCATCCTCCCATCTCCAGGTGCCAGCTCCAGGGAGCACGAACTCATGGAGGCTCTCCAGGTCCTCCTGGAGCGCCTCAACTCCGGCAAGATCCCCCTCAGCCCCGAGATGCTGGAGCAGGCCGGCTTGGCTTCGGCCTCTGGGGGCCGGGCAGCGGCCAAGCAAGGCAGCGTGGCGGACAGCCTGCTGAGGAGGCAGAACAGCGAGAGGCTGGAGCTGGACAAGGAGCTGCGCAAGACCGAGGAGAAGGAGATCGACAGCTTGATGACAGAGCAGGTAAGTTGCTGAACCCAAGGAAGCCTGATCAAGGTCCTTTTTAAAGATGAACTTGATCAGAGTGGTGTTTGAACCTGTGTCTGTCAGACCGCCAGAACACCGCTCTACCGGCTAAGCTACCCAGCAAGCCCTGTGTTGGTAGATTCTTCAATTTGTCAGCATCTTTCTTTCTGGAGTTCTGAAATAGAGCAACTGTAGTGGCCTGTCAAGGGCTCAGTAAATTTTTACACCCCTCCTGTCAAGGGCACAGTACATTTTTACACCCCTCCTGTCAAAGGAACAGTACATTTTTGCATCCCTCCTGTCAAGGGCACAGTACATTTTTACACCCCTCCTGTCAAAGGAACAGTACATTTTTACACCCCTCCTGTCAAAGGCACAGTACATTTTTGCATCCCTCCTGTCAAGGGCACAGTACATTTTTACACCCCTCCTGTCAAAGGAACAGTACATTTTTGCACCCCTCCTGTCAAAGGCACAGTACATTTTTGCACCCCTCCTGTCAAAGGCACAGTACATTTTTACACCCCTCCTGTCAAAGGAACAGTACATTTTTGCACCCCTCCTGTCAAAGGCACAGTACATTTTTGCACCCCTCCTGTCAAAGGCACAGTACATTTTTGCACCCCTCCTGTCAAAGGAACAGTACATTTTTGCACCCCTCCTGTCAAAGGCACAGTACATTTTTGCACCCCTCCTGTCAAAGGCACAGTACATTTTTGCAACCCTCCTGTCAAAGGCACAGTACATTTTTACACCCCTCCTGTCAAAGGCACAGTACATTTTTGCACCCCTCCTGTCAAAGGCACAGTACATTTTTGCACCCCTCCTGTCAAAGGCACAGTACATTTTTACACCCCTCCTGTCAAAGGCACAGTACATTTTTGCAACCCTCCTGTCAAAGGCACAGTACATTTTTACACCCCTCCTGTCAAAGGCACAGTACATTTTTGCACCCCTCCTGTCAAAGGAACAGTACATTTTTGCACCCCTTGGGCAAATGAATGTCTTTCATTTCTATATGCAACCCAACATGACAAATAGAGTGACAGATTTCCAGAGCAACTTTTCAGGTGAAGGCATTTGAAAGAATCCTGCACAATACAAATCAATAGGAATCCTGAAGATTTTTTGCCCACATAATGACCACTTTCCTCAGGACATCAAACTACTGTACTCTTTTTACTGGAAACAAAATCTAATCACTGATAAAAATGGTCTTAAGACTCAGTTGTAGGATCTAGTCACATGTTGGATTTGCTTAATCATACAAAATGATAACATTGAGTCCAATGGCCCATTCTCTGTTTAGAAGTTTACTGAATTCACTGACCGCTGCTCTTACAACCGTTTAGGTTAGATTGGGACAGACTCAGGATTGATAAGGATCAAAGGGACTGTCCATTTTGGTATCCGCCCACTCCAAACATTTTCCTCCTTCTCCGCTTTCCAGGACAAGAAGCGGCAGCAGCTGATCGCGGACCTGTCCGCCAAGCTGGCCGGCAAGCTGGACGGCGCCGAGACCAGGGAGGAGATCGACCGGATCATGGCCGCCCATGAGAAGGAGATGGGCCGGGCCCTGGACAAATTCGACGCCAGCCGGCAGCGGCAGGCGGAGGAGCTCAGGGCCAGGCTGGCCCAGAAGCGTCAGGCGGCCGAGGTGGGAATGAAGAGCAGGCACCAGCAGGAGGTGGGTAGGGAGGTGCAACCCCGCATCAAAATTTGGCATCCGAGGCTAGGGCTAGGTCTTCACTATTGGCAAATACATGAAATTTGCTGACAGCAGACATAGCCATGGTTTTAGCAGTCTGTTCTGGCTTGTCATAGCATAGGCCATTTCAATGCAGTAGCAACACTTGTGTCTATGAGGTAAAGCACAAGAATAGGTAAAAAGGATACAGACTGTAATTGGGGTAAATAAAAATAACAGAACAACAATACATGAAACTTGTTGATAAGTGTTCTAACTTACAGATGGCCGGAATAAATATTGATATCGTCTATTCGATGCATATTGGACTTGCATTTTTTTACCTATGGAAATATTATATTTAGTACACATGACATTGTTTGATTGCAGTTGTTTTCAAGTAAATTGTGACCTCTGTGTCTGCAGTCTTGACCTAATCGATGTATTAAGGGCTGTGCTTGAGAATGGCACTGAAAATACTGATTTACATTCAGGAAGGGCACAGTTTTGTGATAAAATTCCCGCTGACACAAGAATTCCCCCATAGCTTTACTGCCGTGCTTCATGTCTTCCCGATGGTCATGCACCGTTACCCGTCTCTATTCTCCGTCTGTCCCTCAGGCTCGCGAGGCGGGCATCACCCTGACCCAAGACGACAGCTCAGACGCGGCCAACGTCCTGAAGGACCAGGAGCTGGAGATAGACGTGATCCTGGCCGAGGAAGCCCTGGCCAGGGCCAAGGCCCAGGCTAAGCAGAACCGTGAACTGGCCGCCGAGCAGCAGCACAAGATGTCTGAGAATCTAACTGCTGCCATTGTGAGTTCACTTGTGTTTGGCTTTGTGGGATTCCTGTGGGAATGTTTCCCTTTCGTCATACGTCATTGGAAAACATCGATGCTGGTGAAGGCGGCTCTATCACTACAACTATCACACACAATGAACAAAGTCAGTCAGGCGTTCAGCATGTTGAGTCGACAATTCCTTTTGCTGAGCAAATCAGGGAGGGCCCTCTTGTGGGGACGTTTTTCTGTCCCCAGAACAGTTTTAGTCCCAACAAAATGGATGCAGTTATGTGTTTGTCCTCACAACTTGAGAACAAGTATGTATGAACTGGCATGATGTAAGGTGCTTTATTTTTGAATGTCTTTATGTTTTGAGTTCAGAGTCATTTAGGGATAGAGAATCATGTTGAAACACCCAAGAGTCTCCACGACTCTGTCAAAATTTGCTGTTAAAAATCTTCCAAAAGATTGTACATGCAGAGCTGTCGCGTCCAGTGTCAAGGACAAAAACCTGAACTGTTATGGCCCACTGAAAGGTGAAACCTCTCTCCGGCCTCTTTAAACCAGGAAAACCTGGCCGTGACTGGCGTGCTTACCGCCGAGGCCACCAAGGACATCGTCCGGGATCAAGCAGACATGGAAAGGACCCTCCAGGGCAAGATAGACAAGCGTCGTAGCCAGCTGACAGCCAACATGAAGCAGAGGATGGCAGACAAGAGACGCAAGAAGCTACGCAAACTGAAGCAGACCCATCAGGAACAGCTAGACGCCGTAAGTATCAAGACTCAACTTTGAAGACTCATTCCATCAGGTTTTTGTAACAAGTTCGAGTGATCGCAAGGTGATGAGATCAACATACTCATTGGTGATTCATCTCTGAGCATTCCATTCTCATCTTTCATCTTTCAAGATGTGTTTTTGCGTTGGGGAGATGTTAATTTATATAACGGGGTTTGCCCTTAATAATATATACGTTGGGTAAGGGCAAACCCCGTTGTATAAATTAGCATCTCCCCAACGCAAAAATACATCTTGAAAATAGTTCGCGGTACCCGCTGCTTCACCTGACTCGGACCGGCCAGCTCAGTGGTCGAGTGGTTAAGACGTCTTCACTAGTAAGCAGGAGGTCGTGGGTTTGAGTCCCACCCGAGTAAGCTTGTGACTTTTTTCGCAAGCTCTCGGACAAGCACTGAGCATACAGCATTTAATAAAAATATATACGTTGGGTAAGGGCAAACCCTGTTATATAAATTTCATCTTTCACTTTTAAAAGGAGACATTTGTACCTTTAATCGCACTATTATGAAACCATTTAAGTACCATTTGTAATCTTTCAATTAGGCTTATGTACTGATGACATCACACTTTGTTTGCATGTGCACTTTCCTGCAGAGCCAGCGGGGGCTCACGTTCCATTTAGCACAAACTGTGGTGTCATCAGTTCAGAGGTCTGTTAGAATTGAAATAGCTGATATTTGTCTTCATATTTAATGTAAGAATATTCAACTAAAGAGCATGATATAGTACGCATGGTTCATTCATGTTCATCCTTTGTCTATAAATATTCATAAATGTATGTTATCATTCAAGGACTGCATGAATACAAGTGGCCATTTCCTAATTAAATCAAATGTTTTTGTGTTACATCTGATTCATGAATATTCATACATCTCATCCATTCATCCATCCCTTTACCTCACTTTCACCTGTACATATTCAGTCTACGCAACACAGCGGCAGCAACTCTGACATCCCAGGAGATGAGAGAAATGAGCAGGTTTGCAATGAGTCATTTTGTACTCAGTGTGATCAGTTGATGATTTGAAACTAACGTCCTCTCTTTCGTCCGCCGGAAGACTTCTGTTAGACTGTTTTTGTCTGCCATCTCTCATGCAATATTGTTTTTGTCTCTTGGACATGGTTTACGGCAAAAGAAATTTGTTACCAATTTTCTTCTCAGGACTGATTCAGTTAATGAGACTAGACACTATGACTGTGGTGGTACTGTGCTTTGTGCAAGTCATGTACATGTACTTGCATTATGCGCACTTCCTCAGCAAGAGGAGTGTTGAGACTTGGCAAAATGGAAGTGGACCTCACATTTGGTGCCACCGCAGTCATTTGTGTCGCTTGGGACTACTCTATATGTTGGCTGTATACGTGTCCGAAGTCTTCAAGACATTGAAATGGTGCAGACAAAACAAAAAGGATGCCCTCCCTTGAACGAAGAAAAATTATGCTGTCAAAGAAAAAGAAAGATGACACTTCTCTTGCAAATTTGAATAAGCTTCTTGATTTGTTTTTGAAGTGTTTCTGTCTATGTTAAAAAGTTTTTTGTTGCTTAAGTTTCACATTTCCAATTATGACTTCACGTCTTCTTAATTTCACGTCATGTTCCATTTCTGTCTCTCCATGATCACTTTACATTTTCCAATAAATAGCCCTTGCTGGCAGCAGCTGAAACGTCAGGAGCAGACGAGGTTTGTTAAGAAAATGATTTGGTATGGTTGGTTGCGGTGACCCTAACATCTGTAGCACCATTTGTTGCTTAAGTTCCCATTTATGCTGGGCGGGCCTGGTATGTAACTTGGGAAAGTGCTTCCTTCGTTGAGATGATGACCGACGCTGAGAAGGGTTTGGGAGTTGTTGTTAAAAGATGGACAGACTGATGACAGTTTCAAAGAAGTATTGTACACAGAAAATTTCTAATAAGAAGCTTATTAGAACCTTGTCTTGGGACACAATTTTGCCTGGTTGATCTATCTGAGCAGGTTTTTTGAAGCAAATTAGTGGTAACATCAATAAGCTTCTACCGTATTGGTCTTTACAGTTTTTATTAAAGTTTGTGGATTGGAAACTGGTAGCATTAAGCAGCATTAAAAATAAGGTGAAAGTGCACACTCACACTTGAAATGTTTGCCACTTTAATTTCCCTAAATTAAGCTCTCGTTATGTTCGCTCGCAAATTTTGGTTAAGGTTTATTTTCTAACAAACCTGAATGCTTATGTAAACTTGTTGATAGTTGCTCATTTATTAGTCCTTAACTTCACTTTATATGGCAGAGTTGAATCTAACCTTGCACAGTTATGAGCTACAATTATTGCGCAGGAGAGGTATTTTCCACTGATTTTCTATTACTCAACACAAAACGGTATTTAATTTCTGCAAGCCCACACTCTATTTGAACGGTATTTAATTTCTGCAAGCCTACACTCTATTTGAAGTCCTGTATGGTTGCTTCATAACTAGAGGTGCTCTTTTGCAAAACAAAACAAAAGCCCCGAAAAAAGGTTAAAGTTTCAAAACTTCTAGTTGCGTCAGGAAGATGCGCTTGTAAAACGGCTTAGCTGCTAAGGTTTGTATGAGAAGTTCCAAGGGACGATCTACTACCAAGATACTTGTGAGGTGGTAATTTGTGGGGGGGGGGAATTCTTGGACTTCTGTGTGGCTTTCTTAGGTATTCACTAAATAAGGGCTTAATGTTTGATTTTAGGGTAAAGTTGAAAAAAGTCCCCTCAAATCTGAATTATACTCACCCCTTAACAAGGAAAAGAAGAGGACCAGGGGGTACATGAAACCATCTTATTGCCTGGGCATTTTTTAGGTGTTATTGAAGCTTTTACTCTTTTTCCTCTTCTACCAGCTGGGCACCTCGGCCGATCCCGAGGCAATCAAGGATCTCCAGGAGCGACAGCGCAAGGAGGTGGAGGCGCTGGAATCCCGGTTGGAGGCGGAGGAGGCCCAGCAGCTCAAGGAGATCGAGCGACAGGTGGACGAGGAGTACAGCAAAGAGCTGAGGAAGGGCCACCGAGACATCCTGGATAACGTGAGTTAGCTTCTCCCCACACCTCCATGCCCTTCCCCCCCTCACCACGTACACCTCCTGTCCCACGCCCCTTGCAAGTCGGGGTTTCAAGCTGAGTCTGTCACAAGTGTGCTTTCGCAGGTGCTTTCACAGGGCTGGTCACCAACTTGGTCACAAGTAGCAGGATGGATCAGTGACAGTGAAATGCTGTTGCCGTACCGGTAGTTCATTTGAATAGCTTGTGACTTAGCTTCAGGCTGGATGACTTGCCTTGGACCCATGGGAACTTTGGAAGATTAGTCAAAATCAAAGGTTTCAACTAGTGGTCTTCCCTGGATAAGGGGATTGAAGTATACCAGTTGGAGGACCTCAAGCACTCAAATTTTTGCTAAGCTTTAATGGCCTTCTGTGTTTGAAACTAGAAGCTCACTCCTTAACAATGCTGTTGACAAAGTCTACCCAACTGGTGTTTAATGACTTGGTGTGGTCGTGAGATCGAGACAAAGCATATTTAGACTGCAGCATTACTCTGCGTATCTGGTGTAATACCAACAAGTATGACGATTCTTTCCGATGCCTCTGCAGCTCTCCAAAAAAGAAGAGGTGGACCAGGTGCTGCAGCAACAGCTGATGGACCAGCTGCGGCGCACCAACGAGAACATTGCCTACGAGCTGGGCGTGCAGCGGGACCGGCAGGAGGCCGACCTGAGTGCCAAGCTGAATGCCCGGCGGGACCGCAAGAAGCTGGAGGCACGGCGGCTGGCCCAGGAGGACGCCGCCAAGAGGCTGCTGGCTGAGCAGGAGAAGCAGCGGGAGAAGCTGAGCGAGGGCAAGCTGGTTGAAGGCCTCCAGAGCCTGTCGCCAGCTGACATGGCCGATCTGACCATCGAAGAGCAGGTAACCCTCCAGGACTCTTAAAGTTTTATTTCTGGAACCAACTTGGGGATATTTTCTTGATTAATTTTCACTTTGGAGAAGTCACGCCAGGGATTTTTGGAAATGGAAAGGCTTGAGGCAGGCGGTTTTGAAGGTTTTCCAAGATTTTCAATGTTGCTGTTGTGGAACATGCTGATTGTGTCCACCAGGTCTCACAGGTGATGTGTTTAATCTTTTACCTTTTTCAAAGGATTCAAAAGTTGTTTCAAAAGCTTTGAGAATTTGTTGCTTGCGAGGACCACAAACCAATCTGTCAGGGAATCCTGAAAGCTTTTTTGAAGTGTAGACTCTGGCTTTCAGTGTTTTAATTAGACTTGAACTTTACATCGAGAGGATATATGTACAAGAAATGATTGTGGTAAACACCAGATGAAAGCATCAGTCTTGAATTTGTTGTTCAAAGGAGAAGCCTAATTTAGAAGAGATGCTAGAAACTATGTTGAAGATCAGTACCATAATTGTATTGCAAGCATGACCCACAATCGCATCAATTTCATGCTAGGCTGTTCTCCGTGAGCACCAGCGGGTGCAAGAGGACCTGACCCAACGCCACAAGGATGAGAAGGAACAGCTGTCGGAGAAGCTGGTCACCGAAGCCAAGCAGAAAGACGAGGACGAAGCCAAGCGATTCAACCGGGAGAGGACCAAACTGCTGTCAGAGAAGAGGAACAAGCAGGCCGCCGAGCTGGCTGCAAGGCGGGGAGACATGTCAGAGGAGGAGGCTGGACAGGTAAAGACTACTGAGTCAGTGTGAGTTTAGCAGGGTGGTAGGACGTCAGTCCGGACTCAAAACCAGACTTGAGTCCACCTTTCAACAGACTCGGTTACACTTGGACTCAGACTTGGATTATTGAACTGGGACTCAGATTTTTCGCACGTAACTCAAACTTAGACTGGAACCAGTCGAAGTCAGACTCCGACTAGATCCAGTAGAACTCAGACTGGAACTAGAATAATTGGACTCAGACTTAAAGCGCTAGTACACAGACTTGGATGTGGGAGTAGTGGACTGGACTGCAACATGTATATTGACTTCACTCGTGTCAGGCATAGAGCCATCTGCTAAATTTTTTTTTTTTGAGGGTGCAATTCCTTTGGCCAGAGTTCACACAGTAGCCCACTGAAAGGGCCCTATTGCCTGCTGGCCATGTTTCTGCCTCACTCACTGAGATCAAAAGCGGTCACGTCTTCCCCGTGCAGAATTTCCAGGAGTAAGTTACTAATACCTCTTTTAAAAAGTTTAAGCCTGCATTGCAGTCAATCCGTCCTTCCTGACACTATCTCCAACCACAGCTCCTTGCCTCCCATGCCCGAGAGCTGGAGGAGTTAGAGGACCGGCTGGAGAGCCAGCGGGCCAAGGCCCAGCTGAAAGCCCGGGAGAAGATGGCGGAACGCCGACGCCGCCTGCTGGCCGAACAGAAGCACAAGCAAGGCGTGGAGATGGCCCGGGAGCTGTTGGAGCAGAAGAAGGAGCTGGCAGAGGTCAAGTCGGCCGTAGTCAAGAAAGCGGAGCGGGAGGCGATGCTGGAAGGCATACAGGAGGAAGGGGTAGACAACACAGAGAAAGTCATCCGTGCGGTGAGTAGATCTCTAAAAGCTTTTGTTAAGGCCATTGCATTGAAGCGTGGTAACCGACACAAATGCAGTTTTTGTGATGTCAGCTCAGATATTCGCACTGTTTGAACACATTTCAATTGAAGCAAATTTGGCTGCAAAAATTTTGTGACAAGCACGTACATCTCCGCTTTGCTTTTGCATCTGCTCAAAGTATGAGCTAGCTTTTTGTGTAATCATCTAAATTTTCCCTGAATGGAGTGGCTGACAAGATGAAGTTTTACAACATTGTGTTGAATGTTAAACTTTTTGATATTTGCCTGTGCTCAATAAGCCTTTTTGGAGTTAAATTTGAATACAGTCTGGTACACTGAGTTATCCGAATGGACATAAACATAACAATATATACTCACCAGACTAAATACCCTGTTGCTATACCTCGTGATTCGACCACCATCTCTAGAATGGAACCAGACCCTATGTGCCCTTCTTATCCATTGAAAATAGTGTATTGTTGCAAGGCATCTCTTATGTAACTAAGCTAAAGCGTACCTTGAATCAGGAGGCATAGCAACTGTGTTTTCAGTGGAGAGAATTCAAATTGTTATGTTTACATGAATTTTAATAAAGAACTCAGCATTTAAAAAAACCCAAAATACTCAGCATATCAGATTTTATTCAAATTGAACTCACAAAAGGCTTATTGGTCCAGATGAATATATTTCTTGTATTTAATAATCAGAGCGTTTGTGAACTTGTTCCAATATTTTGATTTCTATTTTTCGGGGTATTCCATTAGTTGAAACAACATTTTTCTCCTCATCAGGTTCTTGAAAAGCGGCAGGCACAGGAGCTGCATGATCTGGATGCCCAGTTCGCAGCCGAGCGCCAGGTGGCCATCGAGGGCGCCCTGACCAAGCTAAACGACAAGTACCACGGCCGGCGGGAGACCCTGCTCCAGCGGCACGAGCGGGAGCTGTCAGACCTGAGCAAGGCGGCCGACTTGTCGCCCGAAGCTGCCGAGCAGCGCCGGGCAGCCTTGCTGAACCAGCAGCAGCTGGAGCTGAGCAAGCTGGAACGAGAGATGGCCCAAGAGAGGCGGGACATCGAGCAAGGGGCGCTGGCCGACTGGGAGCTGAGGTACGCCCACGGCAAGCTGGAGATGAAAGAGAGGCACTATCAGGTAAATATGGAGGGCTTTTTGGGGATGGGGTAGCGGTGTGAGGGAGGTCGGGAGGGAATTATGATTGGGGAGATCCGAGGGGTTTGGAACTGAGGTACACTCGCGACAAATTGAAGATGAAGGAGAGATACTGCCAGTTAGGACTGGAGGGCTGAGGAAGGTTAGAGGGGGTAGGGGTGAGCAGGGTAGGGTAGGGGAGGGGAGTTCCAGGGGACTGGGAGCTTGATGTAGACCCTCGTCAAGCTGGAGACAAACAAGAGGCGCTATCAGATGGGACTGGAGGGCTGAGGAAGGGTGGAAGGGGGTACGGGAGGAGTAATATGGAGGAGGGGATTTCCCGGGGGAACTGTTACAAGAACAACAGTGTATAAGGTCTTTGAGATGAAATGATGGACATTGAACAAGTGGTGTTTCCATCAAAATGTGTTGTAAAGGAAGGGGCTGGGGGGGGGAGGTTGAAGGTGAGTAGTAAATGGGCAAGGATGAGCTAATCAGTAAGAACAGTTTTATTGAATTCCTGAATTACAAATACTTGGAGTGGAGTGGGGAAAATTAGGGAAGTCATGTGTTTGTTGCTAGTGCTGTCATGTTATGGCCCGTGTTTGTTTTTCTCCCAAAGGAATATGCGGATGCCCTGAGGGAACTTAGCGCTGACAGAGACAACCAAATGGTGAGCGCCGAACAAGCTGCCAAGGCTGCGCAGGAGCTGGAAGAGGTGAGACAGAAACTAGAGAAGGAGAGGGAAGCCAACGAAGAGAAGCTCAGGCAGGAGACTGAAGGTAAGACAGGGTGAGAGGTGTAGTGAGAGATGGAGTGATAGACGGGTGGAAGAAACCCCTGAGAGACGAAAGAGGGACAAGGTAACCAAGAAGAGCCAAGGAAAGACAGGGTGAGAGGTGTAGTGAGAGATGGAGTGATAGACGGGTGGAAGAAACCCCTGAGAGACGAAAGAGGGACAAGGTAACCAAGAAGAGCGAAGGAAAGACAGGGTGAGAGGTGTAGTGAGAGATGGAGTGATAGACGGGTGGAAGAAACCCCTGAGAGACGAAAGAGGGACAAGGTAACCAAGAAGAGCGAAGGAAAGACAGGGTGAGAGATCAAGCGGTAGATGGGTCAACAGAACCTAAAATATGACACTTTTCATGGGGCACATAGATGAGCAAACATCAGGTAACACAAAGGCTAAGGTTTCAGTTCCACATTTCTGATCATGCGAAGCTCTTGAAACTCAACCCAAAGGAACTAACCTTCCATTGATCCTCTTTCCCACAGACTTCGAAGCAGCCGAGAAGTTGCGCATGGCTGCCGAACTGGCTGACTTTGACAAGAGCCTGGCCGAGGAGGAGAGAAAGGAAAAAGAGCGCAACGAGAAGCGGCTGGCCGCCCTGAACAAGCGTAAGGAGGAGATGGTGAAGGAGAAGGAACAGAAACACAAGGTAGATACCTACCTGGGTGGGGGGCAATCAGTACCTAGGGCAGTGCTTATGAAAACTTTGTTGTTGTTGTTACATTGTTAGACATTGTATTGCATTGTGGTACATTGTAATACATTGTATTGCATTGTGGTGCATTGTAATCCATTGTATTGCATTGTGGTGCATTGTAATACATTGTATTGCATTGTGGTGCATTGTAATCCATTGTATTGCATTGTGGTGCATTGTAATACATTGTATTGCATTGTGGAACATTGTAATACATTGTATTGCATTGTGGAACATTGTAATCCATTGTATTGCATTGTGGAACATTGTAATCCATTGTATTGCATTGTGGTACATTGTAACACATTGTATTGCATAGTGTTACATTGTAATCCATTGTATTGCATTGTGGTGCATTGTAATACATTGTATTGCATTGTGGTACTTTATAATACGTTGTATTGCATTATGGTACATAGTAATACATTGTATTGCATTGGGGTACATAGTAATACATTGTATTGTATTGTACATTGTAATGTGTTGTATTGCATTGTGGTACATTGTAATCCATTGTATTGCATTGTGGTACATTGTAATACATTGTATTGCATTGTGGTACATTGTAATCCATTGTATTGCATTGTGGTACATTGTAATACGTTGTATTGCACTTTGGTACACTATAATACGTTGTATTGCATTGTGGTACATTGTAATAGCTTGTATTGCATTGTGGTACATTGTAATACATTGTATTGTATTGTACATTGTAATGTGTTGTATTGCATTGTGTTACATTGTAATACCTTGTATTACATTGTGGTACATTGTAATACATTGTATTGCATTGTGGTGCATTGTAATACATTGTATTGCATTGTGGTGCATTGTAATACATTGTATTGCATTGTGTTACATTGTAATACCTTGTATTGCATTGTGGTACATAGTAATACATTGTATTGCATTGTGGTACATTTAATACATTGTATTGTATTGTACATTGTAATGTGTTGTATTGCATTGTGTTACATTGTAATACCTTGTATTGCATTGTGGTACATTGTAATACATTGTATTGTATTGTACATTGTAATGTGTTGTATTGCATTGTGTTACATTGTAATCCATTGTATTGCATTGTGGTACATAGTAATACATTGTATTGCATTGTGGTACATAGTAATACATTGTATTGTATTGTACTTTGTAATGTGTTGTATTGCATTGTGTTACATTGTAATACCTTGTATTACATTGTGGTACATTGTAATACATTGTATTACATGTTGGCCTTCCCTGACGTATTCATTCAACCGTACCATGCTGATGAGGCACTTAGAGGAAGTACTAGACGAAATAGGCACTAAAGTGACAATGATTGTTAGCAGAAAAGTAAGATTGACTATAGCTCAAACAAGTTGTGTATATTTGACAGACAGTCTTGCTTAACTATTTCTGTTAACTTATGTCAAAATACTACCGATAACCTGTAATGCAACCATGCCCCACAGTCTGGTCAACTGGATAGTCCATTTTGAAGTGGCGTCAGTTGAACGATGTCTAAATCTTTTGATATGCTCAGGAGAAGCTGGAAGCCCTACAGAAGAGCGGAGGCAGCAAGGAGGAGAAGGACAGGCTGGTGGAGGAGTACGAGAAAGACCTGGCCAAGATGAAGAACAAGATGGATGCCGACCGGGTCCGCATGCAGAGTGACTTAGAGGTACGACCTTCAAGGCATCAGGGCTTTATTTACATTGTCTTGCTTTCAAACGCCAGAATTTTAATCCAGCATCTGAAAACAGGATGTCGACATAAACCTCAAAGTTGAAACTTCGGCATTCCAGCTAATTAGGTTTATATTTACATCCGTATTTGTGTCAAGCGAAGGTTTCCAAAAATGGTGTCAGAGAGATACCCAGATACCTTCCTTGCTAAAATATTGCCACACATGTAATTTCTTATTTGGCTTTATATTGCAACTTGGAGACTAATCTCTAATTGTTTTTTATTCAAAGAATTGTCCAAATTTTGAACAAATCAGTACAGGACTGGAATTATAATCACACTGCATCATTGAAAATGCTTCTGTGTATTTGTCAAGGATCTGCTTAATAACACTCTTGACTGCTGGTATTATTGATTGCATATTGCATTAACTCCTGAGGTGTGATTTCTCAAGATTTGGGGGGTTTTGGGATGTTTGACTCACAAATGTTTGATTTGTGAGAGTTTAATCCTTCAGGTTTTGCTGCAAGTTTGGCACTATGTACAGAATAAAGAAATGCAGATTTCACAGAATCTACTTGTTTTTTGTCTGGCTTGTTTTCTGAAACCTTTTGAGATCGTAAAAAGTGTGTTGAGATGTGAAAGGCCATTTTAATTATACATTATTATTTATGTTCAAGGATCGTTTGAAGAAGAGACGTGAGGAACGTCGCAAGGCCAAGGAGGAAAACCTCGTGAGCCAGCAAGAGGAGAACAAGCAGGACCATGAGGAGAAACTCCGGCAGGAGAAGGAGAAGATGAGAGCAGAGGAGGTTCGTTGTCTGCTTTGTCCAGTTGTTGCGTTGCAACCGAGCCTGGGTTGCATCTTTGCCACATAGCTGGGTTAAAAAAAAATGCAACATGGTCATGAAATAACTGTGCATGTGCATCATAAGGGATGCAACGTTGCTTTGCAACGGACCTCCTAGTGTCTTTGCAGTCTGGCCTTGCTGCAAAATGCCACGTTGGTAAC